>NC_142352.1:50592537-50717537 GCF_059441175.1 Urocampus carinirostris
AATTTGGACCGGCCAATTCACCTGAAATGCATGTTTTTGGAATGTGGGAGGAAACCGGAGTGCCCGGAGGAAACCCACGCAAGCACGGGGAGAACATACAAACTCCGCACAGCAAGTCTGGAGCTGGATTTGAACCCACGACAGGTTCCCATGACATGAACTGTGCCGCACAAGCGCTAACCACTGCGCCGCCGTGCTGTCCAAAAACATGCATTTCAGGTGAATTGGCCGGTCCAAATTGTCCCTGGGTGTGAATGAGCGAATGAGTTGTCTGTCCCTGTGTGCCCTGCGATTGGCTGGCAACCAGTTCAGGGTGTCCCCTGCCCACTGCCCGGAGATGGCTGGGATGGGCTCCAGCCCCCCCCGCGACCCTAATGAGGATAAGCGGTACGGCTAATGAGATGAGATGAGAATTCAATCACAGCTCTCTTCTGTTGTTATTTGAAGTGTGTACCCAATGTATGCAAAGGACCCAACTGACCCCTATGGATGGGGCCAGCACTCGATTGAGTTTGAACTGCATTCCCCAGGGCCATCACCACCATTAACGAGCGCACAGAACTTATACATATCTTGCAACGTGAAATTATGTACTAAGTGACTCATTTTGAGGATTTTTGCTGCTGCTAAATAGTACTACACTTCTTATCATTACACTATTGTTAAAATGCACTAATCTTTAATTCACAAATATTGCATTGTTATCATAACTTAGGCCAGTCTCTAAGCACCAAGTTGTAAATATTGTTTTTTGTCTTTTATCCGTTTTGACGTTTAAAGGCTTTATTACACGTTTACCCTGGAGTGCCACATATAATGCAATGTTTAATACGTTGTTATCAATGACAACACAGACGATTCAATTCTGTTTTTTTTAAAGGGTTAAGTGGATCAAGTGTCCAAAATAAATACAAATACTTCACCTTCAATTCTCCGTTAGCCTCATTCTGTGAACCGAGACTTTGATCCAATGCGGCAATTTTGTCCATATATTTTTTCTGTGCGGCCTCTACATGGTTGATAAGGATTTCCTTCTCGCTCTTCCAATCCAGAAGAGCCTGGTGCTCTTGTGTCAACTGCTTGCATTCGTCGCGACACGCAGCAAGACTTTTCTTTAGCTCTTCACTCTCCTTTACAGTTTCAGACAACTTGTTGTTCAACTGTTCTGCTCCTTGCTTGTGTTTTTTAATTTCCTTCTGGGACCTGCAATGAGAATGGAACAAATGAAATTAAGACAGAATTATGCATGTTGTTTCTCACCCACCCCTCGAATTGGTACCATTCATTTTTGATATCTGCTTCAAAAAGTGTCTTCCTCGGGTTTCCTTTCTCCAACGTTAAAGCTTTGGACTGCTGCTCAAGTTTGCACTCAAGTCTCTTCAGCTCTTCTTTTTGACTTTCAGATTTGGCTGAAATATGAAAACAATGGTATAAAAACCATGATAGAATAGATTGCATTTCTAATCCAGATGTTAACAACCTTAAACTAAAAAGGGACAAAAGGAATGGGAAATCAACATTCATTTGTGGTTCTTTACTCTCTCTCTTTTGAAATAAAATAAAATGTATTTGTAAATATTTTTTGAGACTATTTTTTTAGCATTGAGTTACCTTTGAGATCATCCAAGAGGGTTTGGGTGTGTTTGAAAGCCTGCTCCAAGGTATTCTTCTCGTCCTCCAGTTGTGACAGACGTATTTGGCTCTGGTCCAACTGGACAGAAGAGCTGTTCTGATCTCTTTGATGCTCCTGCAGTCAGAAATAAACTAGTTAGACGCCATCCACGCCAGAATATTTCTCTTAGCAATCATCAATTTCAAGTTACGAAACCATTTCAAGTCACCTCAAAGTTCTTGCGAAGGTCCTCCTCGTTTGTCTGGTTGGCTTGGAGGCTCTGCTTTGAGTGCAGCAGCTTCTGCTTCTGCTCCTCCAACTCCCTTTCCAGCAGACTCTTCTGAGAGAACATCTAGAACGGGGCAAGAGGAGGATTTCAAGATCAACTTGGCAAACTATAGGGTTAACTAAATATAATCCAAGTTACTTTTTCCAAATCAGCCTGCAATATGTTGTTGTCATGTTTACACTTGTGGATCTCTTGTGTTAATTTTGTTCGGGTCTGCCCCATCTGTTCTTCCAAATTCTGATAAAACCTTGAAAGCTGGGCGAGTTCCTGCACAGAGGGAAGTTGACAGATGTTTTCTTTTTCATTTGCTGAGATGGCGACAGGATGTTATTTCACTTTCTGGCTGTCCCTCTCCTGGTCCTTGACTTTCTGCTCCAGGGCTCGTCTGCAGCTCTCAGCATTGTGTCTCTGGCAGCTCATCTCTTCGGTAATTTGCTTCAGCTTCTGCTCTACATAGGAGCACTAGGACAACAAAACAGCATGGTTTGAGTAAATTTACCAGGAGACACAAAATAGTTCTGACACAACGTCTTTACATAGATTGAATGAATGTATGGTTACACCCAAAATAGGAGTCTCAATCTGACCTTGACTTCAAGTTGCTGATATGTATCTGTAGTCTGACGCAGTTCCTGGCTCGTCTTGGCCAAGTCGCGGTCCCGCGCAGTCAGGTCTTTGTGGGCCTGGTTCAGTTGCACTTGCAGATCCTGCAGCTTGACGGCCTGGGTACTGATTTCTCTCTCGTGACTAGACATGGACCTCTCCAAGTCAGACACACGGCCACGAAGCTCTGAAATAAAAAGGAGGTTAACAAAGTTTTTCACAGAAAACAAGAATATAATACCTGACTACAATAGTTAAAACGTTAGCAAACAGCACCTTTGTTGAGGATTTTCAGTTGATCCATCTGTTGACTTGCCGCCAGACTCCCTGCTTTTCTGGTAGAGGTCGTTCTCTGGCCAACTTTGATGGGCGTCTCCTCGTGAGCCTCCCAGAGGGAGGTGGCCCGCCTCTTCAGAGGCGTTTCAGTTATTTCCTGACTCGTGTGGGCATCTTGCTGCCACAGGAAAATGGAGGATCCAGCTTGGCGAGCAGAAATTTCTTTGTGGCTAATGCTGGCCGACGATTGGTTCAACAGCTGCATGAGACGGATCATCAAAATATAAATTACATAGAAAATGCTCTGTGACATGTAAATAACTTATTTTTGCCTGCAGGACTTTCAATTCATTCTCCAGCATTTTTCTTTCCTCAACTTCCTGGTTATATTTTTCTTGAAGGTCTTCTAGCTTAATATCTGCGCCAAATAGATGTCCATTCAAGTATTGTACAACGTTTCCTATTTAAGGTTAAAAGGTTATCCAGATACAATACCTTGCTGTCTGTAAGGTGAAACTGTAGTGCAGAAACTCTTCTGTGGAGTGAGGAATTGTTGGAGCTCCGAAGATGAAAAGGAGGTACAGCCAGCAGCTTGAGAATGATCCAATTCATTTTTATATCTTAAAAATAATATTTTTGGGGGGTGTTGGCGTCAGTAACTGATAAGTTATGCACGCAATTTTACTTTTTCTTCCATTTAGTGTAAATTGGAAAAAAACATACTTCCCAAGCGCCTGCTCCAGTCGCTCTATTGACTTCTTGCAGGTGTTGAGCTGGCCCTCCAAATATCTCACCTGTGGACAATTCGGAATCCCATTTGAAATTTTAACAAGATGTGTTCTTGGAATATGATTAAAATTGAATTTACCTGCTGGTCTTTAACCCCCAGATCATGTAAAACCTTTTGACGAGCTTTCTCTACTGAATCACATGACTCTACCAAAGATTGGTTTTCTCTTTTCAAAGCAGATGCCTCATTTCGTTCACTCTCCACCTGAAAAAAAAATACTGTACAGTTCACCCCGTCTTGCAAATTCTCCTTTAATTTGGACTCCAACCATGTTGCATGGGTCACATATTACATATTTTTCCAGCTTTACACAGACCTTTTGTTTTTGTTTCTGCAGAGCTGCTTCCAGAGACTCAAGCTGGAACTGTTTTTGAGTTCTCTCTTTTTTCAATTTATCCAGCTGGTTTTCCAGCTCTTGGATCTTCAGCAGGGCTTTCCCTGGAAGTCCATCCTTCCACTCCTCCACTGCCCAGCTCATTATTCTTCACCTGATGAAACATTATGTAAGAATTACATTAGCGGAGGAATAGGCATCTTTTTTTTCTGGCCGACGGAGGAGGTTGTTCTATAGCAAGGATTTAAAACTCTGTTTGGCTCGGGGGCTGGCTCCAGACTTTCTGTAATGAGTCAGGCTGGATCAGTAAAAGAATGTCGACTCAAATTGTATTAATGAAATGAAATGATCTGCAGTTATATAGCACTTTTCAAGTCAATGACTTCTCAAAGCGCTTTACAATGTGATCCACATTTCCCAATAGCGGCCTTGCAGCCATGTAAGGCGCTAACCTGCTTATTGGGAGTACTAGGGGTTCAGTGTCTTACCCAAGGACACTACGACATGTAACACGGACGAGCCAGGATTCGAACTGGGATCCCTTGATCCCAAGACGAGCGCTCTACTTCCTGAGCTACTTACCGTAAATTCCGGACTATAAGCCGCTACTTTTTTCCCAAACTTTCAACCCTGCGGCTTATTCAGTGATGCGGCCAATTTATGTAATTTTTCTAACAGCCGCCAGCGGCGCTCAAGTATAACAGGTAAGATTTAGACCGGTGGACTATATGCGCCGAGGAAGACCGCAACTTCTTGGCTTGTGCATGAATTAAATTAGCATAAACATACCCTCATCATGCAAAACGCAAAAAGAAAGGCACATCAAAAAATCCACCATCACCAACGGGTTCCGAAAAGCCGGTCTGCTGCGTTACGTAGAGGAGGGCACAGATTCAGGAGTGGATGAGAGTTCAAGCGACAGTGACAGCGCGAGTGAGGCTGCGGGAGCGTGGGACAACGTCTATATGACAAAGTTTCTTTCCAACAGTGAGGAAGACGACTTTGATGGCTTCAGTTCTAAGGAGGAAGATGAGGAAGGTTTACCGTGATTTTTACAAGTTCGGTATGTTTTTTTAACAGAACCGTTTACTGTGTTGCGAGCGTGTTGCTACCATTAACTGCCCTGTCACAGGCACCGTTTGGGATGAAAGTTATATAATTATTATTAAAGCTTTGAAAACTCTCTCGGTGTACAGTCTTTCTTTGTAAATATGTGTAACCATGTATAATATGTATTTGCAACTGTATATTTTTGTAATGTATTTACAGTGCATCCGGAAAGTATTCACAGCGCTTCACTTTTTCCACATTTTGTTATGTTACAGCCTCATTCCAAATTGTATTAATTTAATCTCTTATCTTAAAATTCTACACAAAGTACTCCGTTATGACAATGTGAAAAAGGTTTTTTTTTACTTTTTTGAATTTATTAAAAATAGAAAATTAAGAAATCACATTTACATAAGTATTCACAGCCTTTGCCATGAAGCTCAAAATTGAGCTCAGGTGCATCTTTTTTCCACTGATCATCCTTGAGATCTTTCTACAGCTTAATTGGAGTCCACCTGCAGTAAATTCAGTTGATTGGACATGATTTGGAAAGGCACACACCTGTCTATATAAGGTCCCACAGTTGAGTGTGCATGTCAGAGCAAAAACACCAAGCATGAAGTCAAAAGAACTGTCTGTAGACCTGCGAGACAGGATTGTCTTGAGGCACAAATCTGGGGAAGGATACAGAAAAAAATCTGCTACTTCGAAGGTCCCAATGAGCACAGTGGCCTCCATTATTCGTAAATGGAAGACATTTGGAACCATCAGGACTCTTCCGAGAGCTGGCCGGCCTTCTAAACTGAGCGATCGGGGAAGAAGGGCCTTAGTCAGGGAGGTGACCAAGAACCCGATGGTCACTCTGTCAGAGCTCCAGCATTCCTCTGTGGAGAGAGGAGGGCCTTCCAGAAGGACAACCATCTCTGCAGCAATCCACCAATCAGGCCTATATGGTAGAGTGGCCAGACGAAAGCGACTCCTTAGTAAAAGGAACATGGAAGCCCGTCGGGAATTTGCCAAAAAGCACCTGAATGACTCTCAGACCATGAGAAACAAAATTCTCTGGTCTGATGAGACAAAGATTGAACTCTTTGGTGTGAATGCCAGGCGCCATGTTTGGAGGAAACCAGGCACCGCTCATCACCAGGCCAATACCATCCCTACAGTGAAGCATGGTGGTGGCAGCATCATGCTGTGGGGATGTTTTTCAGCAGCAGGAACTGGCAGACTAGTCAGGATAGAAGGAAAAATGAATGCAGCAATATAAGGAGATATCCTGGATGAAAACCTGCTCCAGAGCGCTCTTGACCTCAGGCTGGGGCGAAGGTTCATTTTTCAGCAGGACAACGACCTAAAGCACACAGCCAAGATCTCAAAAGATTGGCTTCAGAACCACTCCGTGAATGTCCTGGAGTGGCCCAGCCAGAGTCCAGACTTGAATCCGATCGAACGTCTCTGGAGAGATCTGAAAATGGCTGTGCACAAACGTCTCCCATCCAACCTGATTGAGCTTGAGACTTATTGCAAAGAAGAATGGGCAAAACTGCCTGAAGATAGGTGTGCTAAACTTGTGGGATCATATTCAAAAATACTTGAGGCTGTATTTGCTGCCAAAGGTGGATCAACAAAGTATTAAGCAAAGGCTGTGAATACTTATGTAAATGTGATTTCTTAGTTTTCTATTTTTAATAAATTCAAAAAAAGTAAAAAAACAACTTTTTCACATTGTCATAATGGAGTATTTTGTGTAGAATTTTGAGATAAGAGATTAAATTAATACAATTTGGAATGAGGCTGTAACATAACAAAATGTGGAAAAAGTGAAGCGCTGTGAATACTTTCCGGATGCACTGTATTTGTATTTATTTTGGACACTTATTCTGATATGTTTGCACGGGCGAATGAAAAAGAAGGGGCGGAACAAACGTTGGGTGACGGGAAGTGGGGTAAAGGTGACACCTGTTTGTGGACGCGGCGGACAATAGTGGATATATTTTTCCCACCCTTACCTTTGGAAATATACACTTTATTCCTTGGATTACTTTCAACGGGACCCGGACTCTGCAGGTCTGCATCAAACCTTAAGTACCGGTATCATTTTCCGTTCATTTTGCCGGCTGTGATTTTTGGACTGTGTACTTTAATGAAGGACATTCAGTTTCAATCGCGGGACTTAAAGTCGGGTATGGGTCAATTTTGTGTTACATTTTTCAATGTGGGAGCATGCGGCTTATATACAGGTGCGGCTTGTGTAAGTACAAAATCGGTTTTCCTCTTAAAATGTGGTGGGTGAGGCTTATTATCAGGTGTGCTTTATAGTCCGGGATTTACGGTACTTCATTTTTCAGTATTGTACTTTATCATTCAGCCTACATACTATAATCATTTGGATACAGCATTTGTAATTTATTTATCTTACAAAATCATAACTTAAGTTAGAAAAAAACCTAGTGACTCGCTTCTTTTAGGACATACCGTAAATTCTGGACTATAAGCCGCTACTTTTTTCCCAAATTTTCAACCCTGCGGCTTATTCAGAGATGCGGCCAATTTATGTAATTTTTTTAACGGCCGCCAGCAGCGTTCGAGTATGAGAGGTAAGATCTAGACCGCTGGAATATATGTGCCGAGGATGATCACAATTTATGAGCGTAAAGATACCCTCATCGTGCAAATTGCACAAAATAAGGTTCATGACGCAGATTCCATGTTGAAAGCAAACGGGCATATTGCTGGGGAGTATTGAAGTAAGGGAGCGTGGAACGACGTCATCATGATAAAGTTTCTTTCCGACGTTGAGAAAGACTACTTAGACGTCATTACCAAGGAGGAAGAAGCGGATGGTCTGCCGCGATTCTAACGATAACGCCATTTATTTCCTTAACAGACTAATTTGAAGGTATGCGAGCGTCTTGTTAGTAGCACGGCACGGTTTAGGATGAAAGTTATATTACTATTCTTAAAGCTTTGAAAACTCTCTCGATGTACCGTCTTTCTTTGTAAATAGGTGTAATATGTATTTGCAACTGTACAGGGAGTGCAGAATTATTAGGCAAATGAGTATTTTGACCACATCATCCTCTTTATGCATGTTGTCTTACTCCAAGCTGTATAGGCTCGAAAGCCTACTACCAATTAAGCATATCAGGTGATGTGCATCTCTGTAATGAGAAGGGGTGTGGTCTAATGACATCAACACCTTATATCAGGTGTGCATAATTATTAGGCAACTTCCTTTCCTTTGGCAAAATGGGTCAGAAGAGGGACTTGACAGGCTCTGAAAAGTCAAAAATAGGGAGATATCTTGCAGAGGGATGCAGCACTCTTAAAATTGCCAAGCTTCTGAAGCGTGATCATCGAACAATCAAGCGTTACATTCAAAATAGTCAACAGGGTCGCAAGAAGCGTGTAGAAAAACCAAGGCGCAAAATAACTGCCCGTGAACTGAGAAAAGTCAAGCGTACAACTGCCAAGATGCCACTTGCCACCAGTTTTGCCATATTTCAGAGCTGCAACATCACTGGAGTGCCCAAAAGCACAAGGTGTGCAATACTCAGAGACATGGCCAAGGTAAGAAAGGCTGAAAAACGACCACCACTGAACAAGACACACAAGCTGAAACGTCAAGACTGGGCCAAGAAAAATCTCAAGACGGATTTTTCTAAGGTTTTATGGACTGATGAAATGAGAGTGAGTCTTGATGGGCCAGATGGATGGGCCCGTGGCTGGATCGGTAAAGGGCAGAGAGCTCCAGTCCGCCTCAGACGCCAGCAAGGTGGAGGTGGGGTACTGGTATGGGCTGGTATCATCAAAGATGAGCTTGTGGGGCCTTTTCGGGTTGAGGATGGACTCAAGCTCAACTCCCAGTCCTACTGCCAGTTTCTGGAAGACACCTTCTTCAAGCAGTGGTACAGGAAGAAGTCCGCATCCTTCAAGAAAAACATGATTTTCATGCAGGACAACGCTCCATCACACGCATCCAAGTACTCCACAGCGTGGCTGGCAAGAAAGGGTCTAAAAGAAGAAAAACTAATGACATGGCCTCCTTGTTCACCTGATCTGAACCCCATAGAGAACCTGTGGTCCCTCATCAAATGTGAGATTTACAAGGAGGGAAAACAGTACACCTCTCTGAACAGTGTCTGGGAGGCTGTGGTTGCTGCTGCACGCAATGTTGATCGTGAACAGATCAAAGCACTGACAGAATCCATGGATGGCAGGCTTTTGAGTGTCCTTGCAAAGAAAGGTGGCTATATTGGTCACTGATTTGTTTTTGTTTTGTTTTTGAATGTCAGAAATGTATATTTGTGAATGTTGAGCTGTTATATTGGTTTCCCTGATGAAAATAAATCATTGAAATGGGTATACATTTGTTTTTTGTTAAGTTGCCTAATAATTATGCACAGTAATAGTCACCTGCACACACAGATATCCTCCTAAAATAGCTAAAACTAAAAAAGCCCCACTCCAACTTCCAAAATATTCAGCTTTGATATTAATGAGACTTTTGGGTTCATTAAGAACATGGTTGTTGTTCAATAATAAAATTAATCCTCAAAAATACAACTTGCCTAATAATTCTGCACTCCCTGTATATTTTTGTAATGTATTTATTTGAGACACTTATTCTGCACGAGCAAATAAAAAAAGAGGGGCGGAGCAAACGATGGGAAAGTGGAGTTTTTGTGGACACGGCGGACAATAATGGATATATATTTTTCCCACCCTTACCTTTGGAAATATACACTTTTTTTCCTTGGATTACTATCAACGGGCACCCAGAATCTACAGGTCTGCAACAAATTTTAAGTACATATATCATTTTACGTTCATTTTGGCGGCTGTGATTTTTGGACTGTGTGCTTCAATGAAGAACATTTAGTTTCAATCGCAGGACTTGAAGTTTGGCTTGGGTTAATTTCGTGTTTATTTGATGTGGGCGCATGCGGCTTATATACAGGTGCGGCTTGTGTGTGGACAAAATCGGTTTTCCCCTTAAGATGTCATGGGTGCGGCTTATAATCAGGTGCGCTCTATAGTCTGGAATTTACAGTACTCAAAAATTGATGGCAGGCCGAATTAAATCATCCAACAGACCCGATCCTGCGCCGCAAGGCTGTACCTGCATACGACACAGAACACAAGAGGTAAACCAACGACTAAGCCGAAGATGCTGTAAAGCAGGGGTCGGGAACCTTTTTGACTCAAAGAGCCATAAAAGCAAAATATATAAATTTTATTTTGGGAAAGAGACATATATTATGAGACAAATTTACTATAATGCTAAACACGCGCCCCAGACAAAAACATTTATTTTTGATGATTTGATAAAAATTATGAAAAGAGAATAATGCCAGAGCCCGTGTCCCAAAATCAACAAACATACCAATTTAAACTTGTGTCTTTCTTGCAATTACTCAAGATCGGTTAAACTCACTTTGACCCTTTTTTTCATACATATTGGTTTCAAAACCAGATGTAAGCAGTTATTTTGTAAAAACGTCACAACATTCTGCAAAAAGGGAGCCTGATGTGCTTATCTATGGTGCAGACGGCGTAGGGCGAGAGATGGGAGGGAGTGCTTGCACTTTTTGCATAGCTCCACCCATCCCTCCCACTCACCCAATCAAAAAACTTTAAATTCTCTTCCGGTGTTTTGGCGTATTTACAGTGTGTTCTGTGGATTCATCATAAGGTATCTGAACACTGAAGACAGATAATATAGTGAGGTTTTATATAACGGATTCTTTAGCGATGTACAGCCAGAACGAGTTTTTTTTTTTTTTTTTTTTTTTTTCCGTGTGACACCTTGACTGTAAATTGTAGTGAAAAACGTGCCCTGTATATTCTGCCAAGCACTATTCCGAAATCAGCATTGGTGTGGCTTTGTGTGTACCTGAACAGGATTAGCATCTTACGTTTTGGACGAGATGGAGAAAATTAGCATGCAATCAAATTTGTCTCCGAGCCACAGGTACTCATAGAAAGAGCCATATATGGCTCGCGAGCCATAGGTTCCCGACCCCTGCTGTAAAGCATTGTTGAGAACATCTGACATCTGCGCATACTTCAACACAAAGCCGTAATTAGTGACGGGAAAAAAGTCGACAATACTTCTAAATTAAAATTGTCGCCCAAGTTAAAAAAAAAAGAAAAACAAGGACTTCGAAAGTGTAGCTGATTAGCTGTGACCGTTTGCTTTAGAATTGCTGTTTCGTTAAAGGTACGATTAATTTACTAGTGGACTTGACGCTAAACATTTTTAAATGAAAAACTTTAATTCATTAGACACCGTTTTAAAATTTGATAAAACGATAAGTTTGATATGTTTGATTAGCAAAACTTACCTTGGCGCAATCTTTTCCTCTTCGTTTATTGACGAGTGTAGTTGAAAATTCGAATTTTGATAGTTTTCCTAGAAATCGACGCTCATTGGCTAGAACTAATGACGTCATTCAAACGGCTTTTGTGATTGGGTTACATCGGTCGTCATTTTTCACCAGATACATTTGGGAATTTTATTTTCAATGTAATCGAGGTAGTCAAATACATTTCGTAAATATTTTTTTAATTTACGTATATATATATATATATATATATATATATATATATATATATATATATATATATATATATATATATATATATATTAGTACCAAAGCGCCCCACAAAGTAAAAAGGAGATCAAAGTAAAATCAGTACATTGATTGCACATATTGTATACCAAATAAAGTACACAATTATTCCTGGCAAGACCGTAATGATATGTGCCCGATCACAAAATTACATTACTCATAACGCCATAATGACACTAAGCATTTGCAGTGTGCCCCCTAATTTATAGAGTTGCATGTTACGGTTAACCCTGCGGGTGACAGAAAAGTCCACGCTTAGGTCAATCAAAGTCCGGCTGTTGACGCCAACAGATCTCGTCTCACCGTGTCAGAAGTGAACGTGATCTTCCCCGGAAAGAATGTTTGCCGCGAAAGGGCCATATGAGCGCAGACCAGGGAAACTAATTTCTAGCGTAGTTGACTACCCGAGGCAGTAGAGGATAGAGGACGCCAGACAAGATTAAAGGGACAGGGTGTAATAATGTGTGTCTCCTTTTGGTACACAAAACTTGTATTTGGTTAAAAAAAAAGATTGGAATACCAAGCAAAAATTAAATTATAATACCAATGTTAATTTTCATTAAAAAAAATCATAGGTCGAGAAATTTGTATTACTATAAATTTGTAAAATCCTTGTCTAGAAGTTGCCGCCATGTTTGTCTCGGGTCTTGCTGCCACGGGCACCCATAGCAACTAAAACCCGCTATGTGTTTTGAATGTTGAAAAAAATGCACTAAGCTTCTGATTTGTCACGCGAAAGCAATATCAAGAGCAAACAGGCGAGGGTGGCAGGTGGAATTCCTTTTTGGGCAGTGTAAAGTAACAACTAGCTAGAATAGTTTAGCGTCATGTACAAAGATTGTTAAGAAAAAAACTAGACTCAGAATAAAATATTATAATATTTTCTTCTAAGGAGCAAACAAACAAACTACTTCTACCAGTGTCATGGCTAATCTCGCTGCATACAATGATTCACAACATTCGTATCATTGACAATAAAGACAATTTGAATTTTACCATCCGAGTAAAAATAAGACAAGAGTGACTGAGTGCTGTCTATCAGGAAGCACGAAGCTAATAACATGGCTAGCAGTAGCAGCTGAAAAAAAATGCAAAAAACATGGCTTGAATAAAACAAAGTGGCAAAATATTTTCTTCAAAACACAAACACACAATACTCTTACTAGTGCGGCGACTCAATGCTTTGAGCGAGGACCCAAATTACTTCTTCGTGGTAGTATCTCCAAGTTTCAGACGAATCAGGAGCTTCACGCATTTGTTTTTTTCCGCGTTCAAAACACAATGCCAGATTTTGTCGTGTTGGATATCCTTAGCAGCGAGACCACAAGCAAACATAGATATGGATTCCACGATCTAAAATAAATGGACAATTTTCTTGACCTATGTGTAACCGCGGTGTACTTGTCCCACCAAAGATCCACATTCACGCTGGACTGGATGATGAGGTTTTTATTACAGTTACTGCACATGAAATGAGTCACAACATTAGCTTTCCTGCTGGCTTTGATCTCTTTGATCTCGTTAGCAGCTCTCTCTGTAGACTGCCCAAAAGCATATCAAAGAGCTTTCTTTTCAACTTACATAAAATATATTTTAGAATATCACCATACATTTTCACATACATTTCAAGAAATACTTTTAACAAGAGATCGTATAGTGGATTTTTTACGTTTACAATGAATTCAACATATTTTTTTTTAGTCTGAATTTTAACCAGCATCATCCTTTTTAATATATATGAGAAAATAGAAATAAGAACAATAATGAGTATAACAACGGATACAATTTACCTGCAGATGAAATGAGTCACAACATTAGCTTTTCTGCTGGCTTTGATCTCTACAAGGGGAATTAACATTTTAATAAAACAGAAACAAAACGAAAATAAATCCAAACAGCTTGACAACATCAATCACATTACTGTGCATGGTGAGAGATTTGTCAGCTGTGGTTATAATGTTTAAAATTAACTTCTTTTGTGGAGCACCAAAATATGTGTCTTACCGTTAGCAGCTCTCTCTGTAGACTGCCAACAAACCCCGCCTCCCGGTCACATGTCAGAAGCCAAAACCAAACCCCACCCCATACCAGCAGGTGGCACTGTTGGACTCACCATTGCAGGACACTTACCAAAAACTATACACATATTTCAGCAGGAATTTCAATAAAACAAAAGTTATTTTTACACCCGGTACATATGATGCTTTATGAAAATTAATATTGTTAAGAGATTTAATGTATTTTTGCTTAGTATTCTATTTTATTTACTCAATGCAAGTTTTTGTACCACGAGAAGGCACTAAATATGACATACTGTCCCTTTAAACTAAGATACAATTATATTGGGCTCGAGTTTGAGAAACCAATACCAAACTCATTTACCTTACCTACGTGCTGTCATGGATAAACTGAGTCCACTGAGAAAGAGAAAGGAAGGAAGATAGAAAAAGAGGGGGAAAGGAATGGAGAGTGAATCTTGCTGATAACTAGAATCGTTTTCAAGCAAGCAGCAAGTGAAGCAGGAGGGAATTAAAACTGTCAAAATTCTATGACATGCCATTGGAAAATATGTTTTTCTAACAGTTTTTGGGGGCAGCACGGCAGCGCAGTGGTTAGCGCATGTGCGGCACAGCTCATGTCTTGGGAACCTCCTGCGTGGGTTCAGATCCAGCTCCAGGCTTCCTGTGCGGAGTTTGTATGTTCTCCCTGTGCTTGCGTAGGTTTCCTCCGGGCACTCCGGTTTCCTCCCACATTCCAAAAACATGCGTTTCAGGTGAATTGACCGGTCCAAATTGTCCCTAGGTGTGAATGAGCGAGTGAGTTGTCTGTCCCCGTGTGCCCTGCGATTGGCTGGCAACCAGTTCAGGGTGTCCCCTGCCCACTGCTTGATGATTGCTGGGATGGGCTCCAGCACCCCCGCGACCCTACTGAGGATAAGCGGTGTAGCTGATGAGAACAGTTTTTGGCTGGATGAAGCAAACTTGACTCTGACACGCCTGATGACAAGCAAAATGTGACTTTCGAAAGACGTTTTTCACGTATAACCAGCAGCTAGGAGTACCGTTCGACCAGTATTTAGCAGAATTGCACGAACTGAGTAAAATATGTGAATTTGGCACACTGAAACCCAATTGCATGTGATGAAGAATAGAATAGAATAGAATAGAATATACCTTTATTGTCATTTTTACAAAATGGGTTAACATATTGTGACAACGAAATTGGGCATGACACTCCAGTTTTACACATTCACAGTGAGGTATGAGCCAAGAAGATAGAGGAACAGAGAAGATAAGGTTATAAAACAAGGGGGATAAGGCTATAGTTATAATTTACATGGTATTTACACAAGAAATGTCGGCATGTGGGATGTTACATACAGTGTTATCGTGATACAGTTGGTATCGTAAGGGTTTTGCAATATTGCATTTGGTGCAAAGTCATCATAGTGAAAAAAAAATAGTCAGCATATGCATTGGTGCAAACATAGACAATAGTGCAGAAAAAAGAAATGGTCAGACATTGTGCAAGGTGAGCAGTAAACGTAGTGCAGTCGACATGTGCAAGAACATAGACATGAGTACCATTATATTCGTATGAGGTAGTGTTGGCATGAGTTTTCAGTTTTTTTGTGCGGTGTCTGTTTTGAGCAGTGAACAAACATAGTGCAGTCAGCATGTACGTGAGTACCATTTTACATTCGTGTGAGGTAGTTTTTTGCAAGAGTTTTCAGTTTTTTGTGCAGTGTCTGTTTAGGGTGGTAATGGCTGTGGGGAAGAAACTGTCTCTGAGTCTGTTTGTTTTTGCTTTGTGTGACCTGTAGCGCTTGCCGGAAGGCAGCAGGTCGAAGAGGTGGTGGCCGGGGTGAGAAAAGAAAGAACAAAGAAGGAATATCCCAAACAAAAAGTTTCACAAGAAAAAACTACAGAGTTTAAATGCAGTAAATGTGGAGGAATCCACAAGCCAAAATGTTGTCTTACATATGGAAGAGAATGAAAAAGAGTTTATTGTCAATGTGTTGCACGCTTTCCAAATAGAAAAAGAGGTATGGCTTCAAAGCCTCTCCCCCTCCAAGCCCACTGCTGATGTTTTTCCTGAATCCGATCATTTCCTCCTCAATTTTAACACCGTACTCTATCTCTCTACTGTCAAAACCTCCCGTCTCATTTCTTTTCGTAATACTAAAAATATCAACATTGACACCCTCTGCTCCATTATTGACCGTTCACCGCCCCCAGACGCTCTTTCGAACCCGGATGACCTCACCGCTCACTACAATGCCTGCCTCACAAATATTCTAAATTTTCTTGCCCCCCTGAAGACCAGGACTGCCTCATTCTCCACATCTGCCCCCTGGTTTACACGCACTCTTAGGTCAATGAAATAAAAAAAACGCCAACTTGAGCGACTCTATAAGAAAACCGGCCTCACCATCCATAAGGACATGTACATTACCCATATTGCTAAATACAAGGACCAAATTGCACAAACCAAATCCAGTTACTACTCCGGCCTCATCCTTTCCAATGAAGGAAATTCAAGAACTCTCTTCTCTGTCATGAACAAAATCCCCCAGCCACCAAATTCTCTCCCCATCCACCTGTACTCCACAACAACCTGCAACTCCACAATGGAGTACTTCAATCACAAAATCCTTAAGATTCATCACCAACTCCATCAAAACCTGTCTGCTCCCTCCCCATCTGAATTTCCTTCTCCTTGTCACTTCTTCTCCAGTTTTGCTCCACCCACGACTGCTGAATTATCCAACCTCATACTCAAATCCAAGCCCACCACTTGCCAGCTTGATCCCCTCCCTTCATCCCTCGTTAAATCCTGCCTCCCTTCCCTGCTTCCTCTCATATCTGCCATTATCCACTCCTCACTCTCTTCTGGCATTGTCCCATCACTTTTCAAAACTGCTGCTGTTACCCCTACACTGAAAAAACATGCTGCTGACCCCAACAACTTTGACAACCTCCGCCCCATCTCCAACCTTCCATTTATTTCGAAAATCCTTGAAAAAACTGTTGCTGCTCAACTCCACTCAAACCTGTCCCTCCACTCTCTCTATGAACCCTTTCAGTCTGGTTTCCGCCCCCGCCACAGCACAGACACTGCCCTAATCCGTATTGTAAATGATTTCCTCATAGCATCTGACTCCGGTTTAGTCTCCATCCTCATCCTCCTAGACTTGAGTGCCGCCTTCAACACAATCTCTTACCCTATCCTCCTCAATAGACTCTCCTCCATTGGTCTCACTCACACTCCCCTCAGTTGGTTCCACTCCTACCTCACTGGCCGCACTCAGTTTGTCCAGCTGAAATCCTTCACCTCAAAGCCCTCCCTAGTCACCACAGGTGTACCCCAGGGATCTGTCTTAGGTCCTCTTCTCTTCATCGTCTACCTCTTGCCTCTTGATCATATCCTCCGCAAATGTAATATCCACTTTCACTGCTTTGCTGATGACACCCAACTCTACCTCTCCTGCAAACCAAACTCCATACTCCCACCTCCGTCCCTCACCTCTTGCCTTTCCGAACTCAAAACATGGTTCACAACAAACCTTCTTAAATTAAATGCCAATAAAACAGAAATCCTCCTTCTTGGCACCAAATCCACTTTATCCAAAGTAAACAATTTCTCTCTCAACATCGACAGCTCCTTAGTGTCCCCCTCCACCCAGGTCAAGAGTCTGGGTGTCATTCTGGGTAGCATGCTTACCTTCCACTCACATATCAACACCATCACCCGCATTGCTTATTTCCACCAACGCAATATTACCAAACTCCGCCCTTCCCTCACCCCCGCACCACTGCTATTCTCGTCCACAGTCTTGTCACATCCCGCCTTGACTACTGCAATCTCTCCTCTTCGGCCTTCCTCAAAAGTCCCTCCATAAAATTCAGCTGGTTCAAAACGACTCTGCTCGCATTCACAAAAACATCTTCCCAGCAGCACATCACCCCCGTTCTCCAACAGCTACACTGGCTTCCTGTTCAACATCGCATGAGCAACAAACTGATCCTATATACATATATGGCCATTCACAATCTGGCCCCTCCTTACCTGTCCGACCTTCTCCAGGTGCACGTCCCCACTCGCTCCCTCAGATCCTCGTCCTCCCTCCGACTGTCAGTGCCCCCTGCCCACCTGAGCACCATGGGAGCCAGAGCCTTCAGTCGCGCTGCTCCAAAGCTTTGGAACAATCCAAAACTGCACACCTCTCTCCACTTTTAAGTCCCGTCTAAAAACACCTGTTCAGGACTCCCTACAACACATAGCTTCTCCATTTCCTATGTTTTTTATGATTTTATGTCTTGTTTTTATTTAATATTTCGCTTACAATTTTTTACACTGTATTTTCTCATTGTCTGTACAGTGTCCTTGAGTGGCTTGAAAGGCGCTATTAAATATAATGCATTATTATTATTATTATTGTAATAGATTGTAAAACAGACACGGACCATACGACTCATAGACTGTTTACTCCACTCTTCATCGGTCGGTCAAAATACCAGTTCAAGGCTGCACATTAATATACAGTGACACTGCAGGAAGGGGAGTGTATTACACAATACCACATATTCCCCTTTTGTTAGAATAGGACACAAACAGTAGCGCAAGAATTCTATTCCATTATTGGCAACTAGAAATAACAAATAGAGTAGCATTAATCTGAAATAAGCAATAACTCTTTGGTAAGTATGAGCGTATAGAAAACATACATTTCAATATTCATTACCAGATTAGAGGTAAACATTTATCAAAGGTAAGCAATATTGTAAGGAATTACCAGACATGGGACCAAGTCACACATGTGCAAGTCTCAAGTAAGTCTCAAGTCTTCACCTTCAAGTCCCAAGTAAGTCCCAAGTATTTTTTTCTTGGGCAAGTCAAGTCACAAGTCAAGTCCCGAGTCTTAGATTGCCAAGTCCAAGTCAAGTCACAAGTCATAAAAACAGCGACTCGAGTCGACTCGAGTCCAAGTCACTAAGTCTCAAGTCCCCATGTCTGGGAATTACACTGTCAATATTGGTAAGCAAAAAGTGTGTAAACCTTGTAAACGTAAGCAGACTGTATGAGGATCACAATCATAAACAAACATGACAATTTTTAAAAGAATGAACATTCTTCATGTCCTCTCTCTTTTTTTTTTTTCTAAGTCACGTAATCTTGAAGCCATGCAGGAGCATGTCGTATTCTCGGTGCACTCGGAGAGGGATGTGGTGAGGGCACAGTTCCAGGTTCAGGTGGTTGTTTGGCAGTAGACAAGCATCAGCAGGCTGTGGCGCTGGAGCAGCAGCACAGGTGGAAGAAGGGGCAAGGTGGAAAGCATTCCACACCTTTCCATCAGACAGCAAATAAGTGGCCGGACCCTTTTGGGCTACCACTGTCAGCAGCTTGGTGAACTTTGAGTGTCCTTTGGCAAAGATTCCAGGTTTGCAGATGCGAACCGCAGAGCCAATCTGGAAGCTGTGTGATTTTGCACCACGACGTTTGTCAGTGTATTGTTTTGACTTCTGTTGTTTAGTTTTGTATGTTTTGGAGCATGTTGCCTTTGTCAGCAGTGGGGCGCATGGAATGAAGACCTGTGATGTGAAGCTTGGTATTTAGTGGTCTGGTGGGGGCGGCAGTAGCTCAGGAGGTAGAGCGCTCGTCTTTGGATCAACGGATCCCAGTTCGAATCCCGGCTCGTCCGTGCTACATGACGAAGTGTCCTTGGGTAAGACACTGAACCCCTAATACCCCCAATAAGCAGGTTAGCGCCTTACATGGCTGCAAGGCCGCTATTGGGAAATGTGGAGCACATTGTAAAGCGCTTTGGGAAGTCATTGACTTGAAAAGCGCTATATAAATGCAGATCATTTCATTTCATTTCATGTCTACCATGCAACAGTTCAGCAGGGGACACTGAAGTCACGGCATGTGGTGTGGCTCTGTAAGTGTGTAAAAACTCAGTGAAGAAGGTTTTCAGTGGTTTACCTTCGATGTTGGCTGTTTGTAGACAGTCCTTGAAGACTCTGTTGAAACGCTCAATTTCACCGTTGGCCTGTAGGTAGTACACAGAGCTCCGACGATGTGTGATGTTCCTGTCACTAAGGAATGCTTCAAACTCGGTCGACACGAACTGAGGGCCATTGTCAGTAACAATTTCCTGTGGATTACCTTCTCTGCTAAACACAGTGGAAAGAAAAGTCATAACAGAGGCAGAAGTAACATTTGAGCAGAAGGCAATCTCAGGCCATCGACTGTAATAGTCAATGAGGATGATGGCGAAGCGGCAATCAACAGGCGCAGAGTGAATAGGACCAACAATGTCCACAGCAACCTTTTCCCAGGCAGCAGTTGGGGTAGGCACAGGCTGTAACGGGGCAGTACGTGTGGTTGCGGTTTTGTCATGCTGCAAGCAGGTGGTGCATGATTTGATGGCGGGCTCAACCAGAGAATCCATTCCAGGCCACCAGTACAAGTCTCTCAGTCTATGTTTTGTACGAACAATCCCTTGGTGTGTAGCGTGAGCAAGTTGGATCATTTTTTTCTGTAGCTGTTGTGGTATCACAACACGATGAGTGCCACGCACAATGACACTGTTCTGCACGGCAAGCTCATTTTGCACACGGAAGTATGGCACGATGAGGGGGTCAAGGCCTTTTGCAGTACGAGGCCATCCCTTCTGCATGTAGTGTCGCACCTTCTGTAGCACCGGACATTCCTCACACGCACTGGAGAGCTCATCAGCAGTGACTGCAGCAAAATCAGGAGACACAGCAGCCACCATTTCCAACTCCATCTCTTCGTGGTCGTCTGTGATGGGGAGAGGCAAACTTGACAAGCAATCTGCAGTAACATTCTCATGTCCCGGTTTGTATTTGATTGTGTAGTTAAAACACAGCAGGTGAGCAGACCAGCGAGCTATTCTCATTTCCTGCACGTCCAAGGCCTTTGGTTGTGAGTAGAGTGGTCAAAGGGCTATGATCAGTCCGTAAAGTGAAGTGATGGCCCCAGAGATAAGTACGCCACTTTTCAGTCGCCCAGACGCATGCCAAAGCCTCTTTTTCAACTGTTGAGTAATTTCGCTCGCATGCAGTCAGTGTCCTGGAAGCAAATGCAATGGTCTGTTCTGTGTCACCTTTCATTTGTGTCAACACAGCACCGATGCCATAGTCTGACGCATCTGTTGTCACGACTGTTGGCAGGGAAGGGTCGAACAGGGCGAGTGCAGAGCTAGTAGTGATGATCTCCTTCACTTTGGAAAAGTTCGCTTGCGCCTCCTCAGACCAGTGGAACGTAGCAGACTGTCTGAGTAGAGCACAGAGAGCATGGCGTAGTTGGGGATGAACTTTGAGTACCACGCAGTCAGGCCTAGGAAAGATCGCAGAGATTGAGCGTCGAGTGGAGGGGGAGCTTCAACCACAGCCGGTACATGTCCAGGGTCTGGATGTAGACCAGAGGCAGAGATGAGATGCCCAAGGAAGGACAACTCTGTTTTTCTGATGTGGCATTTTTCAGCATTGAGCTTCAGCCCACTCTCCTGTAAACGATGGAGAACGGCGTTCAATCTGGTGTCATGTATTTCAGGCGTCTCCACACTGACAATGATGTCGTCCAAATAGCACTGCACAACCTTTTGATCAGCCAGGATCTGAGACATTATGCGTTGGAAGGCACTAGGTACTGAGGCCAGGCCGTAAGGCACTCGTGTGAAACGAAACAGTCCATCTTGCGTTCTAAACGCTGTAAGATCTTGGATGTAGCTGCACTTGGTGGTATGCATTTTGTAGGTCAATCGTGGAAAACATTGTAGCGCCACGGAGCTCAGTGAATACCTCCTCAATGTGTGGCAGCGGGTGACTGTCGATCACCACAGCCTTGTTTGGTTCACATAAGTCCACACACACACGAAGGACACTTGTTTTCTTGCTCACGACCACCAGAGGCGACACTCAGGCAGACGCGTTCACTCTCTCGATGATGCCATCAGTTTCCAGTTTCGTCAGCTCCTCTGACACCTTGTTACGCACGGCATATGGGAGTCGGCGTAGCTTTTGCTGGACTGGAGGCACGTCTGCATGCACTTTAACTTTGTATATAAAACCTGTAGCAATGCCTAAAGCATTTGTAGTGTTGACGGTGTGACTCATCTCCGATGCAGCAGGTGTTGCAATCTGCCCATCTTGTATGTGAAGGCAAAGTGCAGTAAACAGGTCCATTCCTAGTAGTGGTGTACCGTCAGGAACTATGTAGAAGTCAGTATGTGCACTCTGGTTGCAGTATGTAGCAGTAAGTTGAAGACAGCCCAACACTGGAATTGGCTTCTTCATGTAGGTCACCAGGCGTACAGTAGGCTTTGAGAGAGGCACGTGCATGAATGAATGTCTGTAAATGCTCTCTGGCAGAATTGAGACTGCTGAACCAGTGTCCACAAGCAGGTCAGTAGTAAGTGACTGTTCATCATTCACATGGAGATCAACTGTACACGTAAGGCGCTTTGAGACTGCAGCTGTAGGGGCTACATGACACACAGTAAGGTCTGGGACATTAACTTCTCTCACTGATCGTGTAGGGACTGCGCTGCGGCACACTTTACCAAAATGTCCCATTTTTCCACATTGGTTGCATTTTGCATTTTTAGCAGGGCATTTGGGGTCATTTGCTAGATGAGAGTTGGAACCACAATGGTAGCAGGTTTTGTGTTGAGAAGAGCGCTGTGTATGTGTGTTGCTCCGATGCCTTTTATTCGCACCGTCAGCTCTCGGTTGCACGAGCTTCACAGGGGCGAACAGCAAGCGTTCTCCGATCCTCGAAGAGGACATCTTCTCAATGAATTGATCCTTAATCATACCATCAGCAAACGTGCCAAAGTCACAGTTAGTAACTAAGTCCCACAATGCGGCAATGAACTGAACAGTGGTCTCGCCAGGTCTCTGAGCACGCTGACGGAACTTGCTCCGCTCAGCCACGACATTCACCTTCGGTACAAAGAAAATTTTAAGCGCATCACAGGCGGATTTGTAAGAAGTGCCAGTGTCGGGAAGGGAGAGAAAAATTCTCTGCCCTTCTGTGCCTAAACAGTGCAGCAGTAGTGCGCGTTTCCGTTTGTCCGGCATGTCGTTTGCAGTCAATGCTAGCAGGTAATTTTCAAACATCTGAATCCACGTGGTGTACAAACACGTAGGCTCACCCGGGGTTTCAAGCAAAGCAGGGGGTTGTGAGATTCCGATACAAGTCATCCTCGTCGCCAATATGTTGTGTATGTAGTAGGATTGTAATAGATTGTAAGACAGACACGGACCATACGACTCATAGACTGTTTATTCCACTCTTCATCGGTCAATCAAAACACCAGTTCAAGGCTGCACATTAGTATACAGCGACACCGCAGGAAGGGGAGTGTATTACACAATACCACAACAACGATAAAATTCAAGTTGGAAACAGGAGCACTACAGGAAGCTGAAAATAAAGAGCAAATTTCTCCCTACAAAAACAAAAGTGAGCGAATACACTGGAGAAAGAGTTCCGGTCAAAGGTGGATTTATTACGACCTTCAAGCATACAGTAAATATCACCAGATAAGAGCACAGATACTGATCGTGGGTATGCGTGTAAAACCAATCCTGGTACTTGGGGGTGCAAAAAGCTTCATCTGATCAAAAGACTGTAGAGACACAATCAGCTCCTGCAGACTTGCTCATGGAAGAGTATAAGAAATGTTCTGATGGACTCTAAAAGGTAGCTGCACCTACCCCTCGTTCTTTATTGCTGCTGGATAAGACACCTGAGGGTTGGTGCCATCATAAGTGCAAGGCCCGTGGGTCAAGATCTTTAGATCACGTTGGGCCCCCAAATACTTCTTGCCGCTGGCCATGATGTGAGCCATCAACCCCCGGCCTCATCTTTCAAGGTATCTTGAGTACTGAATGGACAATATGTTGTCTGTTTCTTGGGTATAGTTGTGAAGCTTTGTACGCATTGGTCAGGTAAATTTCTCAAAACTAGCACAACAATATAGAATCCTGTATTTTTCTAAGAAATTACGACATTGCCACATCTATTCAACCTCAACTTCCTTTACCTACTCTGTTCCCTTTTCTCTTTAAAAATGTATTTTGTTATTTGATTTGAGCTCCTGTATTGGCCAACTTACACTGGCTCCCAGTCCACTTAGATGTGACTTTAAGGTTCTCTTACTAACATACAAATGTTTGCATGGACTTGCACCCTCTTATCTCTCATTTTTGATACTTTCCTTTTGGACTGATCAATCAGTTATTATCAATGAACTGCACAATTGATAATTTAAAGCTAAAATACAATATTTTTGAGTATCGTTTCCTTTATGATAAATGATATAAGGGACAAAATAGGCTATTTTGGGAACTAATTTGTGTGGGAAACTGTGAAACCAACCGCTGGCCGAATCATTAACCACCGAATTAGATTATTCATTCATTCATTCACCGCTTATCCTCAATAGGGTTGTGGGGGTGCTGGAGCCCATCCCAGCCATCTTCGCGCAGTGGGCAGGGGACACCCTGAACTGGTTGCCAGCCAGTCGCAGGGCACACAGAGATAGACAACTCACTCACTCATTCACACCGAGGGACAATTTGGACCGGCCAATTAACCTGACATGGATGTTTTTGGAATGTGGGAGGAAACCGGAGTGCCCGGAGGAAACCCTCGCAAGCACGGGGAGAACATGCAAACTCCACACAGGAATGTTCGATCATGACCTCAGAACTGTGCCGCACACACGCTAACCACTGAGCCGCCCTGCTGCCCCAAATTAGATTATTAATCTATTAATATATTCAATTTAAAGCAAATTTCTTTACATTGGTAATGGTTGAGAAAAAAAACAGGTGCTCTAAGACTTTGTCTAGACCTGTTGGACTTAAACAAAGCAATCAAGCGAGAACATGACAAGTTACCGACCAGAGAAGAAATAATGGCATAATTTTCAGGACCTGAATGATTCAGCAATGAAGATGCTTTGTCTGGCTTCTGGCAGCTAAATAAAGATGAAGAAAGTTGCACATTGTGTACCTTCAACACACCAGAAGGTAGGTACAGGTTTCCTACAGTTGTATGGAAAAATTTGGGCACCCCTGATCATTTTCAAGATTTTCTTTTATAAATCATTGGTTGTTCGGATCAGCAATTTCAGTTAAATATATCATATAGTAGACAAACACAGTGATATCTGAGAGGTGAAAAGAAGTTCATAGGATTTACAGAAAGTGTGCAATAATTACTTAAACAAAAGCAGGCAGGTGGATAGATTTGGGCACCCTTGTTGTTTTATTGATTTGAATACCTTTAGCACTAATTATTAGAATACAAAATTTGTTTGATAAGCTCATTGACCCTTGACCTACATACACGGGTGAAGCCAATCATTAGAAAGGATATTTAAGGCGGCCAGTTGCAAGTTAATAATAATAATAATAATAATAATAATTTCCTTTGTATTGTCATTCTTTGTAACAATGTACACAGAACGAAATGTCGATACACCTGACCCGTTGTAGCGAGCCGATGCAGCCGCAGCCAACAGAGGGCGCCGCCATTTTACCAATGTTATAAGTCTTAGGTATGACTCGGCCGAGCTCGCTACAACGGGTCAGGTTGTTCTCCTCTTTGTATTTTCTCTGAAGAGTGGCAACATGGGAGCCTCAGAACAACTGTCAAATTACCTGAAAACAGATATTGTTCAACATCATGGTTTAGTGGAAGGATACAAAAAGCTAGCTCAGAGATTTCAGCTGTCAGTTTCCACTGTGAGGAACATATTGAGGAAATGGAAGTACACAGGTACAGTTCTAGTTAAGGCCCGGAGTGGCAGGCCAAGAAAAATCAGATATAAGCAGAGGCAAAGGATGGTGAGAACAGTCAAACTCAACCCACAGACCAGCTCCAAAGACCTACAACATGATCTTGCTGCAGATGGTGTCACTGCGCATCGTTCAACTATTCACTTTGCACAAGGAGATGCTGTATGGGAGAGTAATGCGACAGAAGCATTTTCTGCGCACATGCCACAAACAGAGTCGCTTGAAGTATGCTTAAGCACATTTGGACAAGCCAGCTTCATTTTGGAATAAGGTGGTGTGGACTGATTAAACTAAAATTGAGTTATTTGGACATAACAAGGGGCGGTATGCATGGCGGTAGAAGAACATACCACTCCAAGACAAACACTTGCTACCCACAGTAAAGTTTGGTGGTGGTTCCATAATGCTGTGGGGATGTGTGGCCAGTGCAGGTACTGGCAATCTTGTTAAAGTGGAAGGTCGCATGGATTCCAGTCAGTATCAGCAGATTCTTGCGAACAATGTTCTAGAATCAGTTGCAAAGTTGAAGTTGCGCTGGGGCTGGATACTTCAACAGGACAACAGCCTCAAACACTGTTCAAATCCTACTAAGGCATTGAGGAACAAGAACAATGTTCTGGAATGGTCATCCCAGTCCACAGACCTGAATATTATTGAAAATCTGTGGTGTGATTTAAAGCGGGCTGTCCATGGTCGGACAACCTGACTGAAGTGGAGATGTTTTGTCAAGAAGAATGGTCAAAAATCAATTCAACCAGAATCCAGACCCTCATTGGAAGCTATAGGAAGCGTTAAGAGGCTGTTATTTCTGCAAAATGATAATCTACTACGTATTAATGTAATTTTTCTGTTGGGGTGCCCAGATGTATGCACCTGCCTACTTTTGTTTAAGCAATTATTGCACATTTTCTATAAATCCTAAACTCCCTTTCACTTCTCAGATATCACTGTGTTTGTCTGCCATTTGATATATTTAACTGAAATTGCTGATCCGAACAACCAATGATTTATAAAGAAAATTCTTGAAAATGATCAGGGCCCAAACTTTTGCATACGACTGTGGTTTGCTATATGGTATCTTGTCAGCACCAGAGGTTTATCACAAATCTATTCACATGATCTTTAAACATATACCTGGAGTTGAAATAATCTTGGATGACGTAATTGGATGGGGTCAACTCGAGAACAACATGTCGAGAGACTGACACAAGTGCTTTAAAAGACATAAAACTGAATCTGAAACTTAACAAAGAAAAGTTTGAGTTTCCAGTAAAATAACTTGCCTTCATGGAAGATGTTGTGAGCAAAGAAGGAGTAAAACCAGACCCGAGAAATACTTCATCAATCAACAACATGAAAAGAACAACCAACAAAAATAAGTAAAAGACATTACCTTGGGATGGTCACCTATCTTGCCAAGTTTATACCTCAACTGTAAAAAAGATAGCTGTACTTAGAAGTCTTCTTGGAGAAAAGAATGGCTGGTTGTGGTCTAACAAGCAAGAACGATGTTTTCAAAACTTGAAAGAAACTGACAAAAGAGCCCGTGTTAAAGTTCTACAATCCATAAAAGAGTACCAGCATCTCAGCACATGCATCACAATACGGTCTGGGATAGAGCTAAGATTCATGGCCCGAGCCCGAACCCGAACCCGAGGCAATTTCGGGCCGGGTCGGGCCTGAAATGTCAGTCATACGGTCGGGTCGGGTCGGGTTCGGTCCTGCTTTTTTTTTTTTTTTTTTTTTTTTTTTTTAATTAATTAATAATTATAAATATATGTTCATTAAAAATATATACTTAAACTATGTATGGATACTAGACCAAGGAATACTTGTTATAAAATAAATAATTTGGATAAAACGGAGAAGGAGCTGTAATTGCTTTTAACGGAGCCAGAGCATGCTCTGTGCACGTGACGTGACGTGAATGCTGTCCTCTTAATAATCTTCCCCTCCGCAAATTCGCGTAATTTTGGCCTGGTATCCCCGATATGGAGTCGGACCAACAAGAAGTTAAGGATAAACTCAAGAGAGGAGAACTGACGAGGAAAACGCACTCTGGTAAGAGTTTTAATAAGCGTTTTATATAGAATACGATCGCTTTTGTCGGAAGTGTACATTGACGTTGGTGACATTTTCATCCGCGTTAAAAAACGCAATTTGCAGAATAAAATCACGCTTTATTGTTTAAATAAACGCGTTATATAGACTAGGATCTCCCAATTATTATAATTAGCTCGCTTTATTGTTTTAATAAGCGTTTTATATAGAATACGATCAGGGGGGGGGGGGGATTTGCATAGGAGTCGGAAAAGGGCACAACACGTCAACACCCCCTCAATGATAGTGCCGCGCTAAAATCTTAAGGACGTACTACTACTGCTGCTGTGGATTATGGCCCAATGATCAAGTCGTCAAAATGACGGACGCCCTTAAATGTTTTCGCTACCTCAAAAAAAAAACCCCGTCAATGACAGATTGTCGCTTAATGTAACATCTGCAGTGCAGACACAGAAATATAAAAGATGTAAATGTTTTTACAGTTTTATTTAACTTAGGCCTAGATGTTGTAACAAAAGGCAGAGTTTAATTTGTTATCATAAATCACCCCTCCTTATAAATAAAATATGTAATTTCGGGCCCCCTCGGGCCGGGCCAGCAAATCCAGTTAATTAGTCGGGCTCGGTCCGGGTCGGGTTTAATACCCCTCGGGCCTGCGTTGGGCTCGGGTGCTTTTTTTGGGCCCGATCTTACCTCTAGTCTGGGAGCAGTATTGTTGCAGCAACATTGTGACAAATGGTCACCAATTGCTCATCCATCGAGAGCATAGACGACTGCAGAAACCACTTACGCACAGATTAAAAAAAAACTACGAGAAAGTTTTTATGCATGTGAACGATTGTATCAATTTGTTTATGGTCAGAGATTTGACGTAGAAACTGATCACAAACCGTTGGTGACGCATTTCAATTATATATGTGTTCGTCATGAAAAAAAAAGACTGTCCAGCAAGAACACCGTAAATCAGACTACAAAAAATGTGCAGCTATATGGCCACATTCAGCGCAACACCAATATCGTAGCAGATTAGGTAAGTTTTAGCATCCGAGGGAATTCTCCACTCAAATTTTAAGTTGGTAAACTGGCCAACCACCACTCATCTTTTCTGTAGCTTAAAAATTACAAAGAACAGTGCGAATAACACGGGTCAGGGAAGATGGAGAGCAAAAAGGTGCAAGTTTGAGCCAAAAAAGCCAGTAAAAGAAAAAGAAACATGTTAAAAGAAAGACCATTATCATTCGTAAACTCATCTTGCAATTTTAGTGTGTTTTTGTGTTGTGCTACGTGTGTACTGGGTAGCTCCTTTCACTCAAATAAGCTCGTAGTGATGGGAATTCTGTCTCTTTCTTGAGAAATGGCTCTTGCAACTCCCAAAAGCCTCTTCAGATTGTTTTTTTTTTGCTTTCATACACATATTAGAAATTATTATGTAAAATAATCCACAAAATTACTTTTGGGGGACAATTAAAGCTAGAAAAAGAAAAAGACAACAATGAAAAAAGAAACAGAAGAAAAAAAATAAAAAAGAGAAAAAGAAGAAACTATAAAAAACGAAACAATTAGTTAAAAGCTATATAAAACAAAAAGAGAAAAGGAAAGAGAGAAAAGCGAGAGAAAGCAGGAGAAAAATCAGAATAAGAAAAATGGTAAAATAAAAGAAGAAAAAAGCTTGGAAAAAATAAACAAAGGAAGAAAAACAGAAATGAAAATACAGGTCCTCTCACAATATAACCTCACAGATGCCTACCATGTCATTGGGCTGGCATATAAGTTACTGTTGAGCCTTTTATGTACTCAAGTTGCATGTGAGCAGAGTGTCTCTGCTTTAAAATGCATGAAAACCAGGCCAAGAAGCTCAATGTCTAAGGAACCTTTGGAGGCCTTAATGCCGATGTACACTGAAAAGTAAATTCTCATGTCTATTGACAATGACATTGTCTTCAACAAAGTTGCAGAGACCAGTGCTTTGCTTCAGAGGATTTTGATGTTTTAGGTAGCCTGAAATGTGGTGTCTTGAAGGTACATTACATGGGTTTGGTGTAAAGACTAATAATACGTTGAGAATGCATTTGATTTCGAATGACTAATACTGTAAATATGTTTTCATCCATATCAAAATATTTGTATAATTTTTCTTTGAATTAAAATGGCAGTGTTTTCTGTAAACTTAACAAGATATACCTGAATTTCTGCCCAATAAAAAAGCATCTTAAGAGCTTGCTGCTGTTCCATTTATTTAAATTCTAAGTGGGCCGGAGTTCTGCCAAAATGTCTTACCTTGTGGAGACGTCCTACCAATGCCTATTCCGCATGCGCACAAGTCTGATTGCGCTTTTCTACAGAAAATACAATTTTTGTTTTTATTTAGTCTGGTTTCACTCTTTCACTGCTTCAAAATACTATTTTCTGATATAACTTTGAAGTCTGGCGTGTTTTTCCTGGGGTAGCTTTTATGCATGGTGTTTGTTGACCACATTAATCACACACTGTATGTATGTGAGGTAAATTGAAATATATATGCATACATTCACTCGAGAAACTGCCCCTCCCTCTCAGATGTAAGGTCCAAGAGCAATCACTTAACCACACCTTTGGAGGGTTTTAGGCCTCTCCAATAAGACTTGTGGCAAGAGGGTCCATGGGGGTCTTTTGTGTTTTTTCTTTGCTCTACCTCTTTCTATGCTCCTCTTCCCCTCTCCCCATCCGTATCTCCTCCCCTTTGTCTGTAAGTTTTTCTGCGTCTGTAGAGAAAGTCTAATCTTAAGCTTGATTAATATGCTTTTAAAATAAATCTTCATTCCAACTCAACAAAGAAGAGTCTTCATTACTCCGCCAATTCCAATTTCTGCCAGCGCTTGGGAAAATACACGAAATCCATACTGAAGGATTTTATACATTTGACTATAAGGAATTTTGTACGATCAAATACAAATTACATTTATCGAGTGCAATGAAGATTTTCACTGAGTGAGCTTCAGGTCACGCCGTTCTGAATGCAAATGTTTTGTTTAGTTCTGTTGATAACAGGACTCTGACGCAGGAGGCCAGATGCACAAGGACAGACATCGAGGCGAGGGGGCCACGTGGGTTTTTTTTCCTGATGCGCCCATGGAAGGAGCCGGGGCGCCGGCTTGCGTATAAAGGCGTGGGCCGGGAGAACTTCAGAAGATCGAGAAAGGCAGAAGATCGCGAGGGACAATCGAGAGAGAAGGCTTGACGAAGACTCGAGCGACACTAATTCGGATAATTCGATGGAGTTCACTTAGTTAAATACTTTGAGAAAATAAATCTGCCCCCGTGTGAAAATGTCGGCTATTCTTGTCCATCTTTTTCCCAAAAAGAAACGAGAGCGCATTGTTAGGTGGTGTTTGGTTAATGGAGTCAGATAACTAATTCGAACAATTTGGTAAATGGTACATTTTTTGATATTTATTTCCTAACAATACCAAACCTTGTTATATGTCGTGAGTAAAAGTTGTGGTTGCAGTAACTCTGAGTTTCAGTGTTGCTAGTTTTATCTGATAAGAAGGACGTGTTTCGTCAGAACACCGGCTTAGTGTATAAAATTCTCGGGCTGAAAAGGTGTGCTGTTCTGTACCAAGAAGAGAAAAAAAGGATGATAACATGCATGTATATGTGTCATAAAGTGTGGTTCTTCCTCTACATGTGGTTAACTTTCCTTTTTTTTTTTTTTTTAAATGGATAGTGTGATGTTATGAGCTTAATCGCATAAGAACATCATTACCCACGATTCCGCATTGTTACTGGGCATGCGCAGTGGGTCCGATAATTTATTTTCTTTACTTGATCAAACATTCTCTTATGCATTAAAATACAAACATCTTATCACACTGTTTTTTAAACAAGACATTTAAACTGTAAAACAAACCAAAATACCAATAAAGAGTTTGTTTTTTTTTTTTTCAAAAACAAAACCGTAAAATAAAACATGCCAGGGAGAAAACAGAAAGTTCCTTAAAAATGCCAAAATATTGCTAATTTTATTTGTTTTAATGGCCTTTTGGTTGGGGGAAACCTTTATAGATCTCATCTCATCTCATTAGCCGTACCGCTTATCCTCCCCCAACCAGTGTTAAGCGGTACCTTTATAGATATCATCTAATATTTGCAATGGCACAGTTTCTGAGCTCTCTGATCATCTTTCAGGGGTAGTTGTGTCATTGACGTTATATAAAGGCTCTATTGACTCACTAATGAATGATTTTAATGTTACTCTGGCTAGTGTCCTGGATTCTGTGGTCCCCTCACGGCTTAAACCACGACCCAAAATACGCAAGCCTTGAATTACTGAGAAAACTAGAATGCTTAAACAAGACTGCAGAAAATCTTAACAAATATGGCGCGCTACCAGGCTTGAGGTTTTCCGTCAAACCTGGTGTGAATCTTTTTCGACACTGTATCATCGCTAACAAGGCAACAGAATATACCAGATAGTTCCATCCATTCAGCCCATGACTTCATAGTCTTCTTTAATAAGAAGATTTAACGCATACGTGGAGAGATTTCTAAAGACCATGTATCAAAGGTCTGAAAACTATAGATGCGCGACATGGTGGCTGTCAAGGGATTTTTTCCTGATTTAGTGATCTGTCACTTGATAATCTGAAACAGGTGGTGAACACGGCCAAACTGACTACTGTACTTGCCTGTTTGACCCGCCTCCATGTTCACTGATTAAAGGTCTTTTTGGGGTCTTTGGACCTTCAGTTCTAAATATTATGAACATATCACTCTCCCGAGTTGTTGTTCCAGCGGCTTTTAAGTCCACTGTAATTTAACCTACTCTTGAACGACCCAACCTTGATCCAGAAAGCTTTTGTAACTATAGACTGTGTCAAAGTACTTGAATAAGTTGTGACACAGCAGCTGAATGATTTTATATCTGAGAATAATCTTTTTGAATCTATGAAATCAGAATTCAGGGCTAATCACTCTACTGAGACAGCTCTGGTTAAGGTAACAAATGATCTTCTACTGGCAATGGACTCCGGGTACTTAATCACTCTTGCTGCTGCTGGATCTTAGTGCTGCCTTTGACATTGTGGACCATAATATCTTCCTAAACCGGTTGGAAAAATGGATAGGTCTCTCAGGAACTGTCCTCTCATAGTTCAGATCCTACCTTTCAGATAGGATGCACTGTGTTAAATATGGGAAAATGACATCTGAGCCCTTTAGTGTTACCTGTGGTGTTCCTCAGGGTTCAGTACTTGCCCCCCTTTTTTTCAGTATTTACATGCTTCCATTAGGTGATAATGTTCTAAAGAATAATATCAGTTTCCATTGCTACGTAGATGACACTCAACTTTATATTCACTCTGAAAAGACCAAAATTGTCATGAACCAGGACGGACTCTTGGATCCAATAGCGTTTGTTTCAAAGGAGTTTTTATTGGAGAGAGTTGTTGGAGCTGGCTTGTGACGCCGGCGCTTGTCGGTCATCAACCTCTTTGAGCGGAATGGCAGCTCCGTGACAGGGGAGTGTAAGGTACAGCTTAGCAGGTAAGTCGATGGCCAGGGCGGGGGAGCAGGTCGAAAAACGTGGGACGGAAACAGGTCAAAAACGGAAGGCAGGAATGAATCAGGCAAGAGGAGTCGTAGGTACTTTGTAGTCTGGAGAAACACACAGGGATACAAAAAGTACAATCCGACGTCCATCTCTGGACGCAGACCACTTAAGAGAACATCAGCCAATCAGGAAGTGGGCCCCAGCGCGCCAAACGATTGCCCCAGGTGACTTTACTGAGGCAATCATGACAAAAATGTTAGTTATTGTTCCATCTAAATGCCGTGACTTGTTCTCTGTCTCATTGACAAATGTAATATCACCTTGACTGACTCAGTCAAAAATTTAGGTGTCACATTTGACCCCAATCTGTTCTTTCAAACACACGTTAAGAATATTACTAGAACAGCTTTTTTCCATCTTTGCAACATTGCCAAAATTCGCCCAATGCTGTCTCAGTCCGATGCGCAGATAATAATTCATGCTTTTGTTACCTACCGTCCTACTCTCTGGTCTTCCGAAGTCCAAAATCAAGAGCCTTCAGCTGGTACAAAATGCAAGGCTTTTAACTAGGACAAGAAAGTTTGATCACATTACCCCGATTTTAGCTAACCTGCATTTAGTTTAATCTATAATATTCGAGGACTGACTTTTGTGAGCTATCAAAAAAGCCATTATTTCATAAATGCTGTCAAGTAAGCAAGTGGCCTAAGAGAAATATATCCTTGTTTGGTTTAGCAATCAAGACAGTTATCCCCTGGGTAAGTGTAGTAGGGAGGGATTAGTTACTAATACACTCTAATACAGACTTTGTGCAAAAAGTCTGCTATGAAAAGCTTTTTGAATTGAGATGAAAGGCCATCAGAACCTGGAGATTTATTGCTTTTTAGTTGAATTAGTTGTGTAGAATTTTGAGATAAGAGATTAAATTAATACAATTTGGAATGAGGCTGTAACATAACAAAATGTGGAAAAAGTGAAGCGCTGTGAATACTTTCCGGATGCACTGTATATAGCCCTTAATCACAAAAATGTCTCAAAGGACTGCACAGGATTACAATCACACCATCACCTGATCTCAAACCAACATGCGGGCAAGGAAAAACTCAGCGTGAGGAAAAAAAGTTACACAACTAAATAAAACAGAATGCATTCTGGACCAATTGTTCAATTGTTGTTCCAAAAGGCATGCAAGAATGTTTCTTTCCTGTCTTATAGGACAAAAGCGTGGATGACATGACTGAGAAAGTCCCCAACTGATCAAATCCTTGACAGATCAAGTGAATACAAGAAGTGAATTCTTCTTTCAAATATGTGGATAACCACTCCTCTGTAGATTCTCACCCACCTAGTGATTGATGCCAACCTCATATTTTTCTTTTCCTGTCTTTTTCCGACTGCCTGGCTGGTGGTGATACGAGGGAGGACTTTTTGAGATGAGTCAGCGGACAAGCGTCTGGACCTTAAGCATGCTTGCATCGTCCAGCCGGCAGAGATGGGAAGCTACGTCGTTGCTGTTATGGACTTTTTGGATATTACAGGCTTGAGGCGTCATTGCTGTCATGCACTTTCTGTACAAATTTCAACATGTTACCTATTGTTCTCTTTTATTGATGTTCACTAAAGCTATTGCACCCTGGTCATCCTGGAAGGGGCATTACCACTTGCGAGGCCCATTCTCAAGTTTCTTTTTCACCTTATGCTAAGGTTTTGAGTTTTTCCTTGGCCGCATGTTGGTTTACGATCAGGCGATGGTGTAATCGTAATCCTGTGCAGTCCTTTGAGAAATCTTGTGATTCAGGGCTATACAAATAAATGTGACGTGACAACATACTCGACCTATTTTAATAATCTATAATAATAATAATCCAACAGCACTTGAATAAGAATTAGAGGTGAAACAAATACAAATAACAATGACTTTTTACGATGGTGATTTATTGCTGTGCCAACCGGCAAAGTTCTAAGCCCATTTTGGAATTTCATCGCATCCATTTTGATGACACAGAAGGTGGCGATGTTAATCTGATAATTTCAGCAGCCCTCAAATTATTCAAGGATTTGCAGCAAACATTTTTACATGCTACGTTTGATGCATTTCTGAGCAATTTTATGTCAAGTAGGTATGAGTGTTACTGCTCACTGCAAATGACCAGCAAAATCTCACTCCCCTTAATGTGAAATGCGTTTCTTACATAACAAGTATAACAATCGTAATCTGTATAATGTATTCATTAAGGAAAAAAACAAGTGCACGTTCACTAGAAGGTGGGTGAGATTCTACAGGGAGTGTAAATTAGTTACGAGTCACCCCAAATACACTTAACGTAGCTACTGTAGCTAAAATAAAAATAATAACAATTTGAGCAGCTTTAGGTTACAATTGATTTGAGGCTTGAAAGCACCCTGGACAAAACATATAAGCCTACACAGCTAACGTGAGTGTCTTGCCTTTGCAATAATCAGGTGCCTCCCCGTGCCAGTGAGCAACAAGTACAGTGGAACCTCAGTTCTCGACCATAATCCGTTCCAGAACACTGTTCGAAAACCGATTTGTTCGATCACCGAAATCGTTTTTTCCCATTAAAAGTAATGTAAAATCGTTTTAAGCCGTTCCAACACCCTGAATGTTTACCTTGAACGTAAACATGAAGCTAACCCAGGCTAATCGTACGTTCGCGTTAGCGTAATCTTCCGTACAAAAGATTACGCTAACATGAACGTGTAAAAATTAAAAAAATCAGGTCGTTTACACGTCATTTAGCACCCGGGTCCCCACAAAAAGTGACTAGCGCTTCATTGGAAAGGGAGCTCCATTCAAACACCCTGAATGTTTTATGTAAACAAAGCTAACTGAGGCTAATCGTACATTCGCGTTATCGTGATCTTCCATACGAAAGATTACGCTAACATAGATAGATAGATAGATAGATAGATACTTTATTCATCCCCGAAGGGAAATTCACTTTTCCAGCAGCATCCCTAAGCTGAGAACAATCGAAAATAACTGAGAACAATCGAAAATAACACGGGAGCTGCTGGAGTGGCTGCCATTCGTGACGGCGCCGGAGAAACGATTCAATTTGAATCATGTACAAACAAACAAACAATATGAACGTGTAAAAATAAAAAAAAGGATTATGAATAGGATTTCTTACCTTTGTGGTGGACGGTGGGGAGAGAAAAATCATCAAAAGTTTTTCAACCTCTTCCAAAACTTGCGGCAGTTGCTTGCTTATAGCGCTAACTTCCTTAGCCGCATCACTCGATTTCACAGCCTCCATATTCTTTACTATCGTACTGATAGAAGATTTAGCCATGCTGTATTCACTAGCAAGATTGGATATTCGTACACCTCTTTCATATTTAGCTATTATGTCTTTCTTAAAGGCAATAGTTGTGCGAACAACTTGTCTTTTTTCACCTGTCCTGCTTGCACCGACCTTCTTCGGGGGCATAATTAGGGGCTAAAACACCCGTACGCCGCTCAGCATCGCACCCTAGCGTACCAGCGTTCGAACTCCGATTTTTTGAACGAACAGCGAAGCAAGAATTTCTCGAAATCTTTGGTCGAACACCGATTTGTCCGAACTGAGAGGCGTTCGAAAACCGAGGTTCCACTGTACTGGTAACCCAACCAGCTACGAAAAACTGGGAAGCATCCAGACTTTTATAAGCTTCTGGATTAGCACCGGTGCATGGAGATACTCATTTACAACAGGGGTCTCAAACCCCCAAGATAATAGTTTGAGGCCCCCAATGTGAAAGTTAAAGGGAGAATATATTATTTTCCCACTAAGTGTCACTGTATTCTGTAATGCCACTGAAAACCAGTGCTAACACCACAACGGAAGGAGACAAAATATGGAGAATCATGCGAATAAAACTCACCTTATTAACTTTAAAAAGAAGAAAATAAAGAAATAAAAAAAGAAAAATGAAAAAGAGAACTACAAAAAGTAAAGCTCAAGAAAAAAAGAAAATAGAAATGAAAAAAACTAAAAAACTAAAATTGCATATTCCCGTTTTGTGTCTTTTTTTTCCTCTAAACCAGGGGTCGGGAACCTTTTTTGCTGAAAGAGCCGAAAAAACCCAAATTTTAAAATCTAATCCTAGGAGAGCCATATGTATATTTTAATACCAAAAACAGCTAAATGGAAGAGGAAAATCAACGAGTTTATAGTATAATAAGACAGAATTTATTTTGAACAACATTGTAAGTTAATAACAAAAACTAACAATTATTTATAATTATAACAATCAACTGGTCTGCAGGCTGAGGTTTTATTCATATCTGTCCATGTTTACTTGCCCGCTCTGCTTGTTCACCGCTGTCTGAGGCCCTCAGGTCAGCAATTTCTTATCTAAATCGAAGAAGACCAACAATATATATATCATAATAAGACTCTGTTATAACACGTTGTTCAAAATAAAATTAAAGGTATTTATTGATAAGAAAAGTACTTCTGACTTACTATTAATGCGACTTTTGGTGTTGCATGGTTTTGCTGATGGCTTTGTAGTCCGGTTGGTAGGTAGTGAGGTTCAGCTTCATGCAGGCGTTTAGGCTTCCATCTTTTAAACGTGATCGCAGGTTGGTTTTGATGTGTTTTAGGTGTGAGAACGACTGTTCGCATGCATACGTAGATCCAAACATGGTCAATACAGCAAGACTCACACGCTGCAGTGTTTTGTACGTGACGGGAAGCGCGTTCCAGGTTTTGACAATCAGCTGGTCTGCGCGCTGAAGTCTGTCCATGTCTGTCCATTTGTGTTTGCCTGCCAGCTCTGCTTGTTCTCGTGCAAGGGTTTCCAAATCTTCATTCAGTGACTTGAACTTATTAACCCACATGTCTGTGGCCTTCAGGTCAGCAACTTCTACTTCAAAATCTCTGAGACATTGGGGATGAAACTCAGGTTTACTTTGTCCAAATCACACTCGTGCGGATGAGTGATGAATTGAAAAAGACTAGTGTGCTCACGAAAGTCCCCAAAGCGTGCTTTGAATGACGTCAGGAGAGAAGATGTGAAAACTGCGAGCTGATGGAGATCAGGGGAGTCACTTGCTGTGCACTCATCTTTAAATACTTTCAGTTTTTCAAAGTGTAGTAAACGACCAGTCTCAATATCCGCAGTAAAGATTTCCAGCTTGTTTTGAAATGCAAAGACTGCCTGTTGAAGGGATAAGACTGTATATCCAATGCCTTGCATTTTCACAATGAGATGGTTCAGATGTCCAGTCATGTCCACAAGATAATAAAACTTGAGGAGCCACTCAGTGTCCGCTAGCTGGGGATACTCGATGCCTTTCATTTGAAGAAAAGTCCGTATTTCGCTCAGGCAAGCTGCAAAACGGCTAAGCACCTTCCCTCTTGACAGCCAACGCACATTACTGTGCAAAACAAGACCAGGATAATTATTCTCCACTTCATCCAACAGTGCTTTAAACTGGGGATCGTTTAAAGCTCGGGCAACAATAAAGTTGACCACCCGAATGACCAGTGACATCACGTCATCAAGCTGCTTGTCACACATTTGCGCACAAAGTGCCTCCTGGTGTAGAATACAGTGGAAGCTGAGGATGGGTCTGTTCTCCTGCTCACGAAGCAGCGCTACAAATCCTCTGTTTTTCCCCACCATGCACGGAGCACCATCGGTACACACAGAAATAAGTTTATCCATTGGTAGATTCTTTTCATTTGCAAACTCCATGAAAGACTTGAATAAATCCTCTCCTCTCGTCGTCCCTTTTAGTGGCAAAACGGCAAGACTTTCCTCACGCAGCGAGTCACCGTCAACATAGCGTGCAATAATACTGAACTGGGATAAATGACTGACATCTGTTGATTCATCCAAAGCGAGGGAAAAAAATTCTGCTGCATTTATGTCATTCACTTGTTTTTTTCTCCACTTGTTTCGACATCATGATGGCACGATCGTGCACAGTTCTTGCTGAAAGAGGCATATCTTTTATCCGTTTGATTATTTTATCTTTATCCTTGAAGTCGTCAAAAAGCTCGTTGGCCACATCAAGCATGAATGATTTGGCATAATCGCCATCTGTAAACGGCTTCCCGCTCCTCACAATTGCTAAAGAACCAGCAAAGCTAGCAGTTAAAATCACCTTGTTTGGCCCATACACGGAGCTGCTGCTGACTCGCCTGGACTGTAGAAAGTAGTTCTTGACAGGCCTTCTTTCTCTTGTCTCCCACTGGATATTTCGCTGAAAATGTGGCATGGCGTGTGTCGAAGTGTCTCTTTATATTTGACCGTTTCATCGAGGAAATATTATCATTGCATAAAAGACACACTGCACAACCTGCTCTCTCAATAAAGGCAAATTGCTCTGTCCATTCCTGCTGAAACGTACGGTAATCTTCATCGCTTTTCCTTTTCGTCATCTTGATTAGAAGGGTTCACCCTGCATAAAAAAAGCTAACCAAAAACGAAAGGAAATATTTCTTCTTTGCTTCAAAATGACTTGTGCAGATTGTTGTAAATTATCAATTAAAATTAGACTTTCCGGGTAGCGGACCTTCCCGCTCACCGGAGAACAGATTGGCTCTTAGCTGCGTGCCTGAACGAAAAGTTGCAGGTGAAAATATATATAAATTAAAATGTGTGTATTTATTTATTTATTTTTTGACATGTTTTTTTCTGACTTTATTATTATTATTATTTATTTTGCTAAAGTAACATTATTAGTAAAATTTGTTTCGTTCAGAAATTTTCAGAGAGCCAGATGCCGTCATCAAAAGAGCCATATATGGCTCGCGAGCCATAGGTTCCCGACCCCTGCTCTAAACCCTTTCTTTCTTTGGGGCTGTAGCTCTGGAGGGAGAGCCCTTGTCTTGAAACTTGAAAATAAATCCAAGTCCAATGATCAAATACTGGCTGCTCTGAACTAAATGTGGAAGTGTCCTTGGGCAAGACACTGAACCTTTAATACCCCAGATATGCAGGTAGGTGCCTTGCATAGCACCACTTTCGAAATGCACTGTAGTTCTACTTACTCTTATTTAGTATTTTGTAGAATTTCTGCAGGCACATTTCTGTAGTATTTCTGTATTTTTATAGTATTTTTGTGGTATTGCATCTGTAGTATTACTCCAGCAGCAATTTATAGTATTAATTTATTCATAATTTTGTAAAATTTCTGTAGTATTGCTCTAGTTCTATTTTGTAGTATTTCTGCAAGTGTATGTTGTGGTACGCATTTCCATAGCAGATTTTTTGCAGCCTATCTTTATTATTGTAGTTGTATTTTTGTAGTATTGGTTTTGTCATAATTTTTGAGAATTTCTGTAGTATCGCTGTAGTTTTACTTTGTAGATTTTCTGTGGCATATCTGCAGTTGTATTCTTGTATTTTCATAATATAATTTAGCATATTCATAGTATCTTTCCTCGTATTATTCTAGTTGCATGGTTATACTTTGTATTTATTTTGTATTATTTCTACAGTAGTATTTATGTCTTGTTTTTTTTTTCCAGAGCATGTTTGTAGTGTTTTTATAGTATTGCTGTACTTTTGTTTTGTAGTATTTTGTAATATTTCTACAGTAGCATTTATATCTTCTTTTCCATAGTATAATTTTTGTAGTATATAGGTAGTACTTTTGTAGTAGTCATAATGCTTTTGGAGTATCTTGTAGTATTTCTGTGTAAAATTTATGTAACAGTATTTTTCTATCAAGTCAAGTCAAGTCATGTTTATTTGTATGAATACACCTAATTTTAGGGTTTATAGATTAACCGAATACCTAAATTGCTATCCTATTTGAAATAATTAACATGCATCATTGGCTTTTACTTTGATTATCAATTATTGCATTTGAATGCACCACGCAGCTCTCCAAACAAGTCATGTTTTTTTTGTATAGCCCCTAATCAAAGAGTCTCAAAGGGCTGCACTGACCACAGATTATTGCAAACCACAGACTATTATTACACCATCCGCCGATTTAAAAAATAGATGAGGGTAAGGAAAAACTCAAAATATCAACATGAGGAAAATGAAGAAACCTTGAGAAGGGACTGCATATGAGGTAATCGCGCTTCCAGGATGACCAGGCTGCAACGGATGTTGCAATTAACAAATAATACACAGATATTGTCAACATAAAATATAGGTTATTCATAAGCTATAGAATAAAAGTGTGTTTTAAGTTTAAATTTAAACATTTCCAGCGAGGTTGCAGATGGAATCTCAGGGGGAAGAGCATTCCACAGCACTGGGGCCCAAATGGAGAACGCTCTATAACCTGCGGATCTCTTCTTGGCTCTTGGGATCACTAATAGACCAGCATTTTTAGAGCGAAGGCTCCGGACCAGAACATAGGGGTATAATAAATCTGAAAGATATAAGGGACAAAAGTCCATGCTTGATGTTGTATACTACCAATAGAACCTTAAAATCAAATCTTAAATTAACAGGGAGCAAATGCAGGTTAGCTACAATCGGGGTAATGTGATCAAACTTTCTTGTCTTAGTAAAAGCCTCACTACAGCATTTTGTACCAACTGAAGGCTCTTGATTTTGGACTTCGGGAGACCAGAGAGTAGTGCATTACAGTAATCGAGACGGAAGGTAACAAACGCATGAATTATAATCTGCGCATCGGACTGAGACAGCATTGGGCGAATTTTGGCTATGTTGCGAAGATGGAAAAAAGCTGTTCTAGTAATATTCTTAACGTGTGTTTGAAAGGACAGATTGGGGTCAAATGTGACACCTAAATTTTTGACTGAGTCAGTCAAGGTGATATTACATTTGTCAATGTTCAGAGCAGTTTTTGAGAACAAGTCAAGGCATTTAGATGGACCAATAACTAACATTTCAGTCTTTTCTGAGTTTAGGCGCAAGAAGATGAGTGACATCCATTCTTTTTTCTCAGTGAGGCAGGCCTCCAAATTTCCACAGTTCAGTGTGGCGGATTCCTCAGAAGATATAGTTGAGTGTCATCTGTGTAGCAATGGAAACTGATATTATACTTCCAAACAATATCACCTAATGGAAGCATGTAAATGCTGAAAAGAAGGGGGGCAAGTACCGAACCCTGAGGAACACCACAGGTAACACTAAAGGCACGGTTGGGTAGGGTTACTTTAACTTGATTACTTTCAATTACTTTTGGATTACTCCAATACCAAATATGCTAATAAAAAAACAAAATAAATATTAATAAAATTACAAAATTTTGTGCAGGCTTGGGGAGTAACGGAATACATGGAACGGCAAAAATGATGTTGGCAAGCTGTTTGGATTTATTTTCATTTTGTTTCTGTCGCATTTTATGTTCGTTTTGCCGGAGATCAAAGCGATCAAAGCCAGGAGAGAAAGCTTAACACGTGTTGTGAGTCATCATTTTATTCATATTTAGTTTCTTTTGTCTTTTCTTAGCATATTTGGTATTGGAGTAATCCAAAAGTAATTGAAAGTAATCCAGTTAAAGTAACTCTACCCAACCCTGATGTAATTTCACCATATTTAACACAGTGCGTCCAATCCCTGAGGTAGGATCTGAACTATAGGAGGACAGTTCCTGAGAGACCTATCCATTTTTCCAAGCGGTTTAGTAAGATATTACGGTCCACAGTGTCAAAGGCAGCACTAAGGAGTCCATTGCCAGTAGAAGATTATTGGTTACCTTAATCAGGGTTGTCTCAGTAGAGTGGTTAGCCCTGAATCCTGACTGCATAAATTTAAAAAGATTGTCCTTGGACATAAAATCATTCAGCTGCTGTGCCATAACTTTTTCAAGTACTTTAGAGAGAAACGGTAGGTTTGACACATGTCTATAATTACATAAGCTTTCTGGATCAAGATTGGGTCATTTCAGTGTAGGTTCAATAACAGCGGACTTAAATGCCGCTGGAACTACACCTGAGGAGAGTGATACATTTATAATATTTAGAACTAAAGGGTCCTAGGACCCCAAAAAGACCCTTTAATCAGCGAACCCGGAAGCGGGTCAAACACGCAAGTAGCTGGTTTGGCCGTATTCACCACCTGTTTGAGATGATCAAGTGACACATCACTAAATCGGGAAAAAAAAATCCCTGGACAGCCACTATGTCGCGCGTCTATAATTTTCAGACCTTTAATATGTGAAGTATTTACATTGTCTTTAGAAATCTCTTCCTGTATGCGTTGAATCTTCAGTCATGGGCTGAATGGTTAGAACTATCTGGAATAATCAGTTGCCTCGTTAGCGATGCTACAGTGTCGAAAAGGATTTTGGGGTTATTCTTTTGTGCCGCAATCACCTTCAGAAAATAGGCTGATTTTGCGAAGGCAAGGGCTACTTTATACTTTAAGAAGCTGTCACACCAGGTTTGACGGAAAACATCAAGCTTGGTAGCGCCCCATTTTCTTTCAGATTTCCTGCAGTCTTGTTTAAGCGATCTAGTTTCATCAGTAAACCAAGGCGTGCGTCTTTTAGGTCGTGATTTAAGCCGTAGGGGCGCTACAGAATCCAGGACAATAGCCAGGGTAGCATTAAACTCATTCATGAGTAAGTCAATAGAGCCTTTTAATAAAGGAAATGACGCAACTACTCCTGAAAGAAGATCAGAGAGCTCAGAAACGATGCCAGTGCAAATATTGTGGCCGCTAGATCCTTTAGTTTCTTTAATACAACATTTAGCCAGGGCCTCAAATGTAACTAAATAATGATCAGAAATAACAGTAGTACACAGTGTTGGAATTTCTTGTTAAATCAACACAAACTTCAATTAATCATCTGACTCCAATTTGTGACCTTTCAAATTCACCACTCATCCAAACAATTTGTGCGCTCTTTTCTGCATAGAAAGTTCTCAGAAGCCGGCATTTCACTCACAAGTGGATTTATTTCTAACACACAAATCACTACATCTCTGCACGCGTCCCGGAAGAATGGCGCGTCAACCCCGCCTGGTCGCGACGCAGCCCGCTCCCATTGGTCTCTTGTTCCCGGAAGAATGGCGCGTCGACTCCGCCTCGGCCCCCAGACAGCTGGTCACCTCCCACTGCCCGAGAGCTGCCCAACGTGATCTACTCCACAAAACTTTTGCACAAAACACAGAGAGTCCAACAGACAAAACCCAAATTCAAACTTCCATTCCTTTATTCCCTCTCATGACCTCAGACGACTGAGGTCATCACTCATACATCCCATTTCCCGCCATACACCGAAAATCAGCTAACGATTAAAAAAGTTAGCAGAAAATTAAAAATCAATAAAAAAATTACAATTCTAGTATAAAATCATTAGTAAATTTCATTCCATTATAAAATCATTAGTAAATTTAATTCCATTATAAAATTAATAGTAAATTTCATTCCACTATAAAAATATTAGTAAATTTCATTCCATCCTCATGGCCCCAGGTCCCCGAGGCCACCTTCATATACTCACACCCCAAACTCCCGGAGGGCTACCGCCGTCTCCGCCTCCTGGGAGTCCTTCTGAGGGATCAACATGTACTGGCCACCCTGAGGGAGTGGCCCCAACGTACGCTCAATTGTTCTTACAGTTAATGATCTAATACAGGGAATACAGCAACAGCCACATAATACCATAATAGCGGCAAACACAGCAATAGAAGTTAGTGCTGATGCAATCAAGCCTTTATATTTACCGAAGACATTCAACCAGTCAGAATACCAACAGGTGTCCACACCTGAATGTTCCCTCATTTTGTTTCTCAGCGTGCACAGACCCTCCAATGCCCTGGTAAGTCGGCCATCTGGAGATGTATTGTTGGGGATCAGAGTGCAACACTGGTCTCCAAAAATACCGCAAACACCTCGCCTTTCAGCTAATACCATATCTAACCCCATCCGGTTTTGAAATGCCATCAGAGACGTGGCCGCCAATTGGGGTTTTGGGGTTTTTAAGGGTTATTGATCTATTTTCGTTATTCATTATCCATTATCCGTTATCGGTCAGTTTATAATACGCTACAAAGCCTAGGAGCCGGGACACTTACTCTCAGCCAAAAGGCCAAGCTAAGGTCCTAGCCCTAAAGCCTTGCTGCGATCATTGCGAATGCACCGTTCCCGGAGGTACTGCAATACCGGGCCGTTGCGTGGAGTGGACAGAGCAACCTCATATTCCATCTCCGAAATGCAAAAATCAAAGATAGTGACTTCACTGTAAGTTCCTCATATCATTTGGAACTTCAGTTGACAATTGTTCATGCACCGCCTGGAGTGCGGACGTGGTGAAATTAGCCAATCGTTGGACATTGTAATGCACATAACTGATTCTATCCACATTCTTGTTCACGGTCACATACATGAAAATGCTCTCCCATCCTGCTGCAACTTGGTCCACTAATTTGTATTAATCTGGGACCCCTCTTGGTAGAGGTAAGATCGGGCCCAAAAAAAGCACCCGAGCCCAACGCAGGCCCGAGGGGTATTAAACCCGACCCGGACCGAGCCCGACTAATTAACTGGATTTGCTGGCCCGGCCCGAGGGGGCCCGAAATTACATATTTTATTTATAAGGAGGGGTGATTTATGATAACAAATTAAACTCTGCCTTTTGTTACAACATCTAGGCCTAAGTTAAATAAAACTGTAAAAACATTTACATCTTTTATATTTCTGTGTCTGCACTGCAGATGTTACATTAAGCGACAATCTGTCATTGACGGGTTTTTTTTTTTTTGAGGTAGCGAAAACATTTAAGGGCGTCCGTCATTTTGACGACTTGATCATTGGGCCATAATCCACAGCAGCAGTAGTAGTACGTCCTTAAGATTTTAGCGCGGCACTATCATTGAGGGGGTGTTGACGTGTTGTGCCCTTTTCCGACTCCTATGCAAATCCCCCCCCCCCCCCCCTGATCGTATTCTATATAAAACGCTTATTAAAACAATAAAGCGAGCTAATTATAATAATTGGGAGATCCTAGTCTATATAACGCGTTTATTTAAACAATAAAGCGTGATTTTATTCTGCAAATTGCGTTTTTTAACGCGGATGAAAATGTCACCAACGTCAATGTACACTTCCGACAAAAGCGATCGTATTCTATATAAAACGCTTATTAAAACTCTTACCAGAGTGCGTTTTCCTCGTCAGTTCTCCTCTCTTGAGTTTATCCTTAACTTCTTGTTGGTCCGACTCCATATCGGGGATACCAGGCCAAAATCACGCGAATTTGCGGAGGGGAAGATTATTAAGAGGACAGCATTCACGTCACGTCACGTGCACAGAGCATGCTCTGGCTCCGTTAAAAGCAATTACAGCTCCTTCTCCGTTTTATCCAAATTATTTATTTTATAACAAGTATTCCTTGGTCTAGTATCCATACATAGTTTAAGTATATATTTTTAATGAACATATATTTATAATTATTAATTAATTAAAAAAAAAAAAAAAAAAAAAAAAAAGCAGGACCGAACCCGACCCGACCCGACCGTATGACTGACATTTCAGGCCCGACCCGGCCCGAAATTGCCTCGGGTTCGGGTTCGGGTTCGGGCTCGGGCCATGAATCTTAGCTCTACCTCTTGGTACTCCAAATGCATCAATGTATGTAGGGTCCCCTGCACTCAACCATTAAGGCATGTCCCTCTTCCTTCTCATGAGGAAGGGAATTCTTCCCCATTGTCCAACGTTTCCCCCAATTCATTTTGGCCAGGTCCAATGCTGTCACACTAACTGGCATGATCAGCGTAACAAGGGCACACTTACCTGCGGCATTGGTGGGCAGCCTATCATACAATACTTTCTCTCCACACCACAGCCAAACATCCGCACGAACAAGAGGGGCTCCTGCTGGCAAAGACACATTTTCATTACACCATGACTCCTGGATGTTCCCAACCCCAGGGCCGGTCCCATTCAACTTCAAGCAGGTGAAATTTTGCTTTGCAACTTGGGTGCCAAAAATAGGCCTTTTCTTTTCCATTCCTGTCAGTGGAAAGGCCGAATCCAATTGGCTACACTCTCCTTGGAGAGTCTTATTATACAGGAAACCCAAGAGGCAAGTTTTGGATATAGCCTTTGCTGCCATGATTTTCAAAACTGGTCTTGCACCTAAGCAAACCAAACAATTCTCGTTTGTATTATTAGCTACCTGCTCAGCCATGAGTAGCCAATTATTCGTAACCATAGAAATGCCTTTGTGAATCATAAACCAGTCATCCACTGTCGTCTCGAAAACCCCTCAACGCTTTTTTATTGGGATACTAATCTGTGTGATTGTGTTTGGAGCCACTGTAAACCACAACGAATTATTATATGCCCACTTGACCATCCAAGGTTGATATCCCTTCTCATATTGGTCCCAGTAATCTTGACCTGTTTGTCTTTTCACCCTCTGAATCGATGGGGATCTCACCGGCCAGTCTTGATATCGGGGCTGATAATTGTCCAATTTATCGATCAAATCATTCCACTGATGTGTCCAATTAAAAATTGTAACCCAAGTGTTCATCCATTTCGATTGTTTACTTATCAGATTTTAACAGTAATTGTTGTGTCTGTGTCAGCGTCTTACCACCATCCTGCTCTGCTCCATACCATACCATTCCATCACAGGAACGGTACACCATCGCTCGTTCCTCCTTCACTCCTTTCATCCTGTATAGTAAATTCAAATGCCAACATTGTCCACACAAGCAAAAAACGACTAAACTTGCGCGTTTACAATAATATTGTTTGTTCGATCCCATTTGACCTTCCCTCTCTTGACCAGCCCGTCCGGGCGGTCAACCCGTAGGCTCACCATTAATAGTCACAAAATCAGGTGCCGGTGCCCAAATCCGACTCCTCTGCAGATTCCTCCCCCCCTCGCGTGAACGCGCATTCTGCTATTCTGCTGCGCTTCCAACAAAAGCGATCATATTCTATATAAAACGCTTATTAAAACAATAAAGCGAGCTAATTATAACAATTGGGAGATCCTAGTCTATATAACGCGTTTATTTAAACAATAAAGTGCGATATAACGCGTTTATTTAAACAATAAAGCGCGAAGCGCGATCGTATTCTACAAATTGCGCTTGTTAACGCGGATGCAAAAGTCACCAATGTCAATGTACGCTATGATTTCCGCGATCACAACTAATTGCACACAAATAATATTTATTTGATTTACTATAATATCCGTATGTAATGTCTTTTTTATTGTGAATGAAACCCTGGTTGCATTGGATCCCGCGGTGTAAACAAATAGTTTTTTTTTCCATTTAAAATCGGACTTCCCTGCCTATACTGTTTGCAAAATAAGACACGCTTTAAACCTTATTATGCTCTTTGGTTTTGGGATCCAACTACAGAGGAATACCTCAACTATGCGATGTGTTACTGAATAGGTGTTCGACCAATCTAGTTCGTTTTTATTACTACTATTAATAATAATAATAGTAGTATTATGAAAAAAGTCTGAAAGTTTTCAAATTCACTGTGCTGACATATTGATGCCACAGAAGGTTACTCTACAAGTTACAAGTCTGTATCTCCAACAGAGTCTGTTTTAGCAGGGGGGGAGGATTTGGGCAGGCAAAATCCCCCCCCCCCCCTGCTAACTCCTGAATAAAAACTCCAAGTGACCCCAAATTCACTGTGCTGACTTATTAATGCCACAGAAGGTTACTCTAGAAGTTACAAGTCTGTATCTCCAACAGAGTCTGTTTTAGCAGGGGGGGAGGATTTGGGCAGGCAAAATCCTCCCCCCCTGCTAACTCCTGAATAAAAACTCCAAGTGACCCCAAATTCACTGTGCTGACTTATTAATGTCACAGAAGGTTACTCTACAAGTTACAAGTCTGTATCTCCAACAGAGTCTGTTTTAGCAGGGGGGGGGGAGGATTTGGGCAGGCAAAATGAAATGCCTGCCCAAATCCTCCCTCCCTGCTAACTCCTGAATAAAAACTCCAAATGACCCTAAATTCACTGTGCTGACTTATTAATGCCACAGAAGGTTACTCAAGAAGTTACAAGTCTGTATCTCTATATTCATCCGCAGAAAGTAGTCCTGGACCAGTTAAGTGTTATACCTGTGATATTATTCTCATCACGACCCACGCCCCTACCTATTGCGCCAAACATATCTTAATTTGTGAAATATTTCAATAGATATGAATACATCTTAAGTTAACCCTGAGGTGAAAAAATGTTGAAAGGTAACTAATTTGAAAGTAATTTCAGGCTGATTTGAATAACAGGTCAAATCTGACCTGCTAACACAATTTTTTTTTGAACTTTTTAAAAAAAATTACAAGGATTGGTTCAAAGATTCCAAGTACAATATAACAACTTTATAGTCAATAAATTGTCTATTTAATGCAAACAGCATTAAAACTAGATTTACCCATTTTTAAATGCTTAATTTTTTGTACTTTCTATATTGCTTGTTATGTCCTCATAATAAAATTACGTACATCAAAACTATGGCACTTGGTTACTTTTAAATTTGATGCACAAAAAAAAGGCAAACGGACAATAGGGCTTGGCCAAAACGGTTGCTTGGAAGAGCACAGAATGTTGATAAAAATTGTAGCAAAACAGAAGTGTCTCAAACCGTAATTTTCACAGCCCTTTTCCACATTCCTCTATAAATCTTCTTTTTAAAAGGGCCCAGCTCCAATCATGGCCTTGTTGCAAATGGAGGCAATTGGGCCATTATCAGCAGCTGGAATTGATGAGAACAAAAACACAACGACAGGCAAAATGCCTGCCCAAACCCCCCCCCCCCCCCCCCCCCCCCCCCCCCCCCCGCTAAAACAGACTCTGTTAGAGATACACACTTGTAACTTCTTGAGTAACATTCTGTGGCATTAATAAGTCAGCACAGTGAATTTGGGGTCACTTGGAGTTTTTATTCAGGAGTTAGCAGGGGGGGGGGAGGATTTTGCCTGCCCAAATCCTCCCCCCCCCTGCTAAAACAGACTCTGTTGGAGATACAGACTTGTAACTTCTAGAGTAACCTTCTGTGGCATTAATAAGTCAGCACAGTGAATTTGGGGTCATTTGGAGTTTTTATTCAGGAGTTAGCAGGGGGGGGGAGGATTTGGGCAGGCATTTCATTTTGCCTGCCCAAATCCCCCCCCCCCTGCTAAAACAGACTCTGTTAGAGATACAGAATTGTAACTTCTTGAGTAACCTTCTGTGGCATTAATAAGTCAGCACAGTGAATTTGGGGTCACTTGGAGTTTTTATTCAGGAGTTAGCAGGGGGGGAGGATTTTGCCTGCCCAAATCCTCCCCCCCTGCTAAAACAGACTCTGTTGGAGATACAGACTTGTAACTTGTAGAGTAACCTTCTGTGGCATCAATATGTCAGCACAGTGAATTTGATAACTTTCAGACGTTTCTCATAATACTACTATTATTATTATTAATAGTAGTAATAAAAACGAACTAGATTGGTCGAACACCTATTCAGTAACACATCGCATAGTGGAGGTATTCCTCTGTAGTTGGATCCCAAAACCAAAGAGCATAATAAGGTTTAAAGCGTGTCTTATTTTGCAAACAGTATAGGCAGGGAAGTCCGATTTTAAATGAAAAAAAAAACAACAACAATTTGTTTACACCGCGGGATCCAATGCAACCAGGGTTTCATTCACAATAAAAAAGACATTACATACGGATATTATAGTAAATCAAATAAATATTATTTGTGTACAATTAGTTGTGATTGCGGAAATCATAGCGTACATTGACATTGGTGACTTTTGCATCCGCGTTAACAAACGCATTTTGTAGAATACGATCGCACTTTATTGTTTAAATAAACGCGTTATATAGACTAGAATCTCCCAATTGTTATAATTATCTCACTTTATTGTTTTAATAAGCGTATTATATAGAATACGATCGCTTTTGTCGGAAGCGTACATTGACATTGGTGACTTTTGCATCCGCGTTAACAAACGCAATTTGTAGAATACGATCGCGCTTTATTGTTTAAATAAACGCCTTATATAGACTAGGATCTCCCAATTGTTATAATTATCTCACTTTATTGTTTTAATAAGCGTATTATATAGAATACGATCGCTTTTGTCGGAAGCGTACATTGACATTGGTGACTTTTGCATCCGCGTTAACAAACGCAATTTGTAGAATACGATCGCGCTTTATTGTTTAAATAAACGCGTTGTATAGACTAGGATCTCCCAATTGTTAAAATTAACCCGCTTTATTGTTTTAATAAGCGTTTTATATAGAATACGATCGCTTTTGTTGGAAGCGCAGCAGAATAGCAGAATGCGCGTTCACGCGAGGGGGGGAGGAATCTGCACAGGAGTCGGATTTGGGCACGCGCGTTCACGCGAGGGGGGGAGGAATCTGCACAGGAGTCGGATTTGGGCACAACAGCGGCCGCAACTGTGAGTAATGATACCACTTAAGACGCCTCCGCAACTGCCTTGTCAGCCACCTGGGTAGTGTTAAAGTTAAAACTTATATAAACTCTATGTTGGCAGAATTAAACAAATAAAAACAAGCATTAAGGTAAATAAAATTTATTAGCATTGGTGATGGCCCAAACGCCACTCGCCCTGGCTGGGCTATCGGCCACACACACTGCGTGTCTAGTTAACTTTTGTCACACAGGAAACAGATATACACCGGAAATGCAACTTCAAAATAAAAGAGTACATAACTGATAAACGTACAAGAAAAACATTAGACTGAACGTTGAAACGTTACTTCATGTGTGTGTGTGTATATGAGAAACATTGTTTTTGTATTTAGTAATATAAAAACAAGCAAATTACCTTGGGAAGAAATTCAAGAGATTTACATTGAAAACCTGACAGTAGACACACTGGATACAAGTGAGTGAAGATTCTTCCAGTATGCTGCGTGTGACAAATCCGGCATCGGCAGATCGGGGTGATAAACACACCCAAAGTGATGTTTCAGCCCCAAAAGGGCCTCAACCTTGGCCATTGCTTTGTTGTTGAAATGAGTACTATTGTCTGATCTAATCAATGCAGGTAAGCCATGTGTCGGGATATAATGATTCACTAGAGCTTTAATCACTGACTTGGTGTCTTCCTTGGCACACGGATAAGCCTCTGGCCAACGTGAATATAAATCCAAAATGACCAGAAGCAAACGCTTACCATTTACTCTGTCAATCATATCCATAAAGTCAATGACAATTTCAGCTCCAGGCCAGAATGCCCCTGGTTTAAGTTTCAATGTCGGCCTGGCATTAAAAGTTTGCCATAGGTCACAGGCCGCCACGAACTGCCAGACCACCTCTTGTAACTTTAGATGCCACCATTGACGGAGTTTGGGAAGCATTGCCTGAGGCCCCACATGCGCCACTGTATGGGCCTCAGACAACACTGAGGACATGAGTTGTCCTTCCGGGAGGACCGGCTGATCCCTGGGGCCCACCCAGAGACCATCCGATCGCCTGACTGCTTTTGACGCGATCCACACAGATTTTTGTTCGGGCGACGACTTACCTTGTGCCTCCATAATCTCATCCAGTGCCACCTCGGGGGCCACTGGGAGATCCGGAGGTTCGCCATCCCAAACCACAGTGGAGGATGCTAACATCATCTCCCCCTGTGGGATGTACCCGGCCAGTTCCTTCGCAAGGGCGTCTGCCCTCTCATTACCTTTCGCCACCATGGTGTTGGCTTTTGAGTGTCCCGGGACCTTCACAATTGCCAGTTCGTGAGGGCCCTTGATTGCTTCATACAAGCGCTCCATTAAGGTTTTTTTAGCAATTGCCTTGCCTTTTTTTCCAACGAGTAGGACAAACACAAACACATGAAAAAAAAGCTGATAGGATAGATACACACACGATAGACATAACGAATAAGACATACGCCACATTCTCACACCAATAGCGGCCATGCCGACATGGGAGGCGCCGACCTTATTGGGGGCATTAGGGATTTAGTGACCCGCCCATGGACACCCTGACACACAACACGGAGTAGCCGGGACTCGAACCTGCGGTCCCTTGGTCCCAAGACAAGCACTCTACCTCCTGAGCTAATGCCACCTGTTTGAAACCCATCACAATGAGTCATCATGGAAATGTCGAAATTTGAAAACACATGAAAAATACATTAAAAATACATTAAAAATGTCAATGTGGGTTGAGCATTGAGGGCCGTGCAGGACGGACGAGAACTCCACAGCGCTACCCTGGTGGCCAACTGCACAACCGCGCAGACCCTCCGCTGCACATTGCATCCTGACAGTGGGCAATCAAAAAAAAAAAAAAAACAACAAATCTTTATACAACAAGGTTATCACAACATTTTATCAAATAAATATTTTCTAATCAATTCCCTCTTCAGAATTGTTAATCTATTTTGGTTTCTAAATCTCAAATTTGGCTGATTTGCACGGTTCCCGTCACTGAATTGATCCACATTCTAAATAATCCCCTCGCCAAATAAAACATATGATTCACTCTTTTTTAAATTTATTTATTTTATTTTTATTTATCTTTTTAACGATGCATTATCATTTTAGTCCAATCTTTAAGCATCACTTTTGTAAACATTTTCTCCTTTGCTTGTTTATTTATTTATTTATTTTTAATTCCCTTTTAAATCCTAATATGTTTACTCTAAAGTATTGTATTGTGTCTAATCTTGTTGCATGCATGTTTTCATTAAAAATTTCAATGTAGACGTTTATTTACATCTCCTGTTTAGCATATCAGCATTCTAAATTTTTTGTTGCTAGGTTTTCATTGCACAATTTTTACCCATGTAAGTGCTTAGTGCTTTTGTCAACCGATTTAAAATCAAAAGGTATTTTCCTGTTACCTATTTTCCTTAAAAATCCCCCTGATGCTCCTGCATCTGGAGAGAAATATCAACGTTTCCTGGAGGGCATATTCAGAATACAATTTTAGCAGTATTCCTGTGTTAAAAATAAAATCATTTACAATCCAAATTTATCAATCTTCCTCAGATTTGTGAACACTTTGTCAATTAAACAAGACCTTAATGAGACTTAAAGCAGACTTGTGTTGTTTGTTTTCTTGTCTCGTTGACGGCCTTGGACGTCTGGCTCAGTCCATTGTGACGTTCACTCGTAATCCACTGCTTGAATGTGTCCATGTGCCTTATCCGTATCAGTGCAACACTGACCTTGGTCGTTGTCGTATTTTTTTTTTTCCTTCTTGAAACTGGCTGCAATCAGTTCAGAGTGTCCCCTGCTCACTGTTCGAGGACAGCCTGGATGTGCTCCAGTGTCCCCACGGCCCTGCTGTTGACAAGCGGCGCAGACAATGGATGAGTGAATGTTTTTTTTTTGTTTTTTTTTCTCAGCTGTGTCCCCCTCACAACGACCAGTATATTGTCCATTTTCAGTTCTTTTCAACAGTCCATTTGACTTCCAAAGCATTTATTTTCTTTTTAGTGCAGATCAGAATCCTGTTAAGTCAGTCATGTTTACAAAATGGGATGTTTGCTCTAGGTTAAATGACCATGCAACATTATCTTAGCAATTATATTCTTAAATTTTCCATGATCTTCCTCAAGATCGATTAATCTGCTATTCTTAAATTTTCCATGATCCCTCTCAGGATCGATTACTCTGCTCCTCATTGTCTTTTGAAAATGCTCTCGCCATAGACAAATTGTTTTCTTAATTTACCCAAACTATACATATCAACATTTAACACGCTCAAATTCAAATTTTAAACTATCACACTGCCTAAGCATCAAAAATTAAAAAAATTAAATAAAAAATGCCTAATTGAACTTAACGTGAAAAACTTTTTAATTTTAATTTCCCCTCATTCTATTCAACTATCTTTTCTCATGGATTGAATGTAGAATGACACCTACTTATCAGTAATAAATTGCCTCATTGCCTCGCATTTCATTATTACTCTTGTGTGTGTGTGTTTTTTTTTTTTAACAAAGAAAGCACATCTCATTCAGTGATTGGAACAGAACAGCCATGTCATTAATAATTTTCACTTGAAAGTTTTGGGTTATTTGAAATTATTCTGATCACTTACTCTTTTGCTTGCAAATTATTTTTGTTTTCCACATATTAACCTTTTAATAACAATTTAATATAATTCCTCTTCTCCTTAATTTTGGTTTTCTTCCACCCAGCGACAATTACCGCAGCCATGAGTGGCGCCGCCGGATATGGCGGCAACCCAAGGACATACTGTTTTCCACATATTAACCTTTTAATAACAATTTAATATCATTCCTCTTCTCCTTAATTTTGGTTTTCTTCCACCCAGCGTAATTACCGCAGCCATGAGTGGCGCCGCCGGATATGGCGGCAGCCCTAGGACATACTGTCGAGAATCCGGCAACCTTGGATAAATGCTTCCCAAACATTCCGTCTTTTCAAATACTCCCTTTTCTTCCTCCTCATTCTTATCACTGTCCTCCCTTGTAATCACTGTCAAGGCCGTCGCTATGACCTCCAACTGGTGAATGCCTCGTCTATTTTTTTTTTTCAATTGTTTCACTTCTTTCTTAAGTTTGTTACGCTGTCGCCATCCGCCTTGACTCTGATCCTCCTTCATTTCTCTGAGATCTGCCAAAATTTTACTTTCCTTTTCCTTCTTAATTTTCTTACTCTTGATCCCGCGAATTAGCTTCGTTTCTAACTTTGCATTTTCCAATCCACTCGTGTGTGTTCCAAAAACTTTTTACGCAGAACATTTTTTTTTTTTTCACACTCACACAGCTTCCACACAGATACGTAAATCCCAGATTTTAAACCGTATCGTCACCACGTACAGTTCCAAACTATTCGAGTAGGTAAATCCCAGATTTTAAACCCTACTGACGTCCACACTATTACTCTTTACCCCGTTCCGCTCCTCTTTCCTCTTTTGATTTAGTGTCGCCAATGTGCAGAATTTTGAAAAGGATTCTGCTTACCTTGTTTTCACAGTGGGGCCCAAGAGGAAAGACGGTCGGACGCGTGGCTCCTTTATCAGGTCGTCTACTGGTGTGGACGTGGATCCCAGATACGGAGTCCCAGACTCTTGTGGTTTTTCTCGAAGTCCCGGACTTCTTTTACCTCTCTTGCAGTCACGTCGGGGGTCACCATAAATTGTTGGAATTTCTTGTTAAATCAACTCAAACTTCAATTAATCATCTGACTCTAATTTGTGACCTTTCCCAATCACCACTCATCCAAACAATTTGCGCGCTATTTTCTGCATAGAAAGTTCTCAGAAGCCGGCATTTCACTCACGAGTGGATTTATTTCTAACACACAAATCACTACATCTCTGCACTCTTCTTCTTCTTCCGAGTTGCTCAGCAAAGCATCTCCTCGGCCCCTTGGTTGGCTCCCATTGGTCTCATGTCCCCGAAGAATGGCGCGTCAACCCCGCCTGGTCGCGACGCAGCCCGCTCCCATTGGTCTCCCGTTCCCGGAAGAATGGCGCCTCGATTCCGCCTCGGCCCCCAGACAGCTGGTCACCTCCTACTGCCTGAGAGCTGCCCCCTGTGATCTACTCCACAAAACTTTTGCACAACACACACAGAGTCCAACAGACAAAACCCAAATTCAAACTTCCATATTCCTTTAGCGGTAACACCATCACATTTGATGTTGAAAGTCCTCGAATAGAATATGCCTTTATTGTCATTGTTACAACATGGGATATGCTGTGACAACGAAATTGGACGACTCCAGTTCCACATTTACAGTGAGGATAAGGAAACAAAGAGATAAAGGAACAAAGAACTAACTGACTTTGTTGTAAGAACCAAGTCTAGTCCAGTGTGTTTCCATCTTTATGAGTCGGGCAAATTAATCAGTTGTTTAAAACCAAATGTGTCAATTAGAGTACGAAACACAATAGAAAGTTAACTGAGTGGGGAGTTCATATGAATGTTAAAGTCCCACATAATTATTATTTTGTCTGCATGGGTTACTAGGTCAGACAACAGTTCAGATAATTCATCTAAGAAAACTGAGTATGGTCATGGTGCGCGATAAATAGTTACTACAAAAATTGATATTACAAGAGCCTCAAACGCCTAATAATTATTAGAGACAGGGGGAGTAAGTTTGAGTATTTTTTCAGAAATAAGCACACACCGCCATCATTCTTCAAAGAACGCGTTAAGTGACAAGACTGCTCACGTAGTCTTGAAGAGAAGCCTCATTTAACGGTAAAACACATCCAGTCTCAACAAAGTTTCACACAGACCAATCAGGTTGTTTATGTTGTTCTAGGATTGTGTACTACTGACTTTGGCTGAGGGTAAGAGTCCCGACCCCTAGGCTAGTGCCAGGACCTTAGCTTGGCTTTTGGCCTTTTGATTTTTGCATTCCGGAGATGGAATAAGAGCTTGCTCTGTCCACTCCACGCATCGGCCCGGTATTGCAGTACCTCCGGGAACGGTGCATTCGCAATGATCGCAACAAGGCTTTAGGGCTAGGACCTTAGCTTAGCCTTTTGGCTGAGAGTAAGTGTCCCGGCTCCTAGGTTTTGTAGCATATAATGAACTGACCGATAACTGATAATGGATAATGAATAACGAAGATAGATCAATAACCCTTAAAAACCCCAAACCCCCCACGAATAAGATTATCAACAAGTAAAGCTTTAGGAGCAAGCTATCTAATGTTTAAGACCAAATTTAAGCTTTGCTGAATCTTTTAACTTAGCTGAAGTCTTTGTAGAAATCACCACAAGATGTCGCTGTTCGGGAGCGTTGCGTCTCGGGCGTCTGTTGACAGGCAAGATCATCATCATCATCATGTCCTCTGCTGTTTCGCCAATGTAGCTCTTAGCTTAGCACCGTGGCCCGAGCGACAGCCCCGCTTTTGTTTGCGATCTCTATGCCGTCTTCGCCGCTTCGTAAGTGGGTAGGGCACCCACGGAGATCCAGCAACCCTTTGTATTTCTTGCGGTATATCAAAGATGGTATAAAAAGTGCCCAAAAAGTCGAAATTTAGACGCAGACCCAGACTTATAAGTTCCTCCCGACTATAAGTATTATTGGCCACACATGTGACCAGAAAAGAAAGCAAAATAGACAAGAGAACAGTAATAAATAGAAAATTAGCTGAAGCGCTGTGAGCCGTCCATATAACCATCATCGTAGAACACTGTTGTGTTTTTTTTAGTATTTTAGTCATTTTTAATATTACTGTAGTTGTATTTTTAAAGTACTTCTGTTGTAATATTTCTTTAATAGTATTTTTTTCTAACCAAAATTAAGACAAGATAATATGTTAAACTCTGTTTTTAAGCACTAGATTTATATTTAGTTTCTTAGTAATTTTGTTGTATTTCTGTAGTATTGGTTTTGTTGCAGACAAAAAGGGACAATGGGCACAAAGTTGGCACAAAAAAACAAACAAACAGAATTATAAACAATAAGTGGCTCGATTAACATTAGTATGATAGTCGATGGGCGGCTTGCATGGGTTTCCTCCCACATTCCCCAAACAAAACATGCATGTCAGTTTTATTGGTTCATACAAATTGTCCTTAGGTGTGAATGAGCGTGTGAGTAGCCCTTCTCTGTGTACCCTGCAACTGTCTGGCAACCAGTTCAGGGCCTCCCCTGCCCACTGCCCGGGGACAGCTGGGATGGGCTCCATCACCCCCGCAACCCGACTGAGGATAAGAGGTGGAGATAACTGGTTGCCAGTCAGTTGCAGGGCACACAGGGACAGATGCCTCACTCACTCGTTCACCCCTGACATGCATGATTTTGGAATGTGGGAGGAAACCGGAGTGCCTGAAAGAAACCCACGCAAGCACAGGAAGGATGGTAACTGGATTTGATCCAATGACCTCAGAATTGTGCCGCGGACGCGCTAAACACTCAGCTACTGTGCTTCCCAATCAATACGTTTTTTTTAACTGGATCAAGGTTTTTTTTGTACCGTTAGGAGGCATTAAATATTACACAATGTCCCTTTAACAGGGACGGAAGCCAGACTTGACTTGCGGTGATCTTCTCCCCTGGCATTCTTCACATGTCTGTCGCTGGTGTGCGAGTTTGTGAGTGTGAATAAAGTGTGCAACAGATTGTAAAGCGTTTTGGGAGGTCTTCAGTGACTTGAATAATACATAAAATGTTATTTCCATTGTAAATCGATTACAAAGTTAAATATTAAAGGGATCCTACAGTTCAGGGGTGGCCAACCATTCAGCGACTAAGAGCCAATTGTTCATCTGTGTTACTACAAAGAGCCACATTATCGGGGGCGATTTGTTTTGTTTTTTTGTTTTTTTCTTTGTTTACTAAAAAGCCACATTATACACATGGGTACACATAAACATAATATTTTAATCATGTATAAACGCATATACAGATCTCTACTCGGATCTCTGATGAAAATAACCACACCAACATGATAATATCAATCATTTTCAACAGTTAACCGGGTCACAGAACCTAGTCGCTACACTTTCAGGTTTTCAATCAGTGTTGCGTATCTGTCTCTTTTCTTATTTAGGGCACCACTGGTGACTTGCTCACTGGCTTTTAGAAAAGTTTGAAAATGTGTTAAATCTCCCTTTTCAATATTCCCCTCAAAGAGCTTTAGGTTATTAACAAATGCAAACACACTTTGCATTAGGTTAGGCAGCATTTTTAACTTCCCGTGCAGGATAAGGTTCAGTCTGTTCAGGTGGCATACGATGTTGACTAAAAATGCCAGATCCATAATCCACTTGAGAGCTCAGGATAGTCCTTGTCCTTCTCTTCCATGAACAGTTTCACTGCATCCAAAAGCTAAAAGAAGCGAAAGATTACCCGGCTTTTTGACAGACACCTCACAGTGCAGTGGCACCTGGAAGCCCTTAGTCCAGCTCAGAGATGAGATTCCTGAGTTGCCTGTGGTTTAGTGCATGTGTGCAGATTAAGTTGACGATTTCCATCACAGGTTTCATGACCTTGTCAAAATTTTGTGATTTAGACATGAGTTGCTCCCTGTGGATGATGCAGTAGAAATCCCAAATGTCTGGAAATGTTTGATGTTTTGCACAGCCCCACAAGCCCGTTCATGGATCCGATCATGGCTGGCGCTCCATCCGTGCAGTTAGTTTCGGTGTGGGTAGATTTGCTTTTGCAAACGCAGCCATCAGTGCTTCTTTCACATATATGCCACGGGTTCTGTCTTTTAATGGCACAATATCAAGGAGTTGTTCTTTGACCGCACATTGATCTGACACAGACCGCGCAATTATTGCCAACTGAGGCTTGTCTTGTATGTCGCAGCTCTCATCCAATGCCACACCAAAATATTTACATGTTTGAAGGTCAGTGTGCAACTGTAATTCAACAGCTGCATTGATATAGGCTATTATTCGTTCCATAATGTGGCGAGACAGTTGAACAACTGATATGCTGTTTTAGTTTGTTGTCTACAGGAGCCAAGATTTCAAATGCATCAATGAGGCATGTTTTAATGAATTCCCCTTCCTTGTATGGCTTTTTAGCCCGTGCTATGTTCCAAGTTCACTGCTACGATGCAAGTGTTACTGTCTCTGAGTGTTTCATAATTTTTTTGGAAAAGATGCAACTGTTTTTCTGCCTTGCTTTTCATAGTAAACAACTTTTTCTTACGAAGTTCACTCCCTCTTGGAAAATCTTGTTCGATGTTAGGGTGGAGTGAGCTTAAGTGACGCTGAAGATTTGAAGCGTTGAAATGTGCTAATGCTGCGTCACATATAAGGCAGATCGGCTTGCCAATAGGTTCAATTAAAAAAATATAAACTCCCACTCTGGCAAAGACGTCCCGTGTTCTTCATCATATTTTCGTTTGGCAATGCTTTTTTTCACCTGCCATTTCAAGAGATAATTTCACGTAAATTGACTACAATACGTTTTGTCAAGCAAATATTTTCTCGCCGCTCGTTTGACGTCACTCAAACAGGCTTACATTGTTTGTCTGCCATCTAGCTGTAGGGAAGGCAAATGACAGCGCCGGCTAAACATTTTCGATGCGTGACATGTTACAGCTCCTAAAGAGCCGCATTAAACCAGTTTATAACAGCTCCTAAAGAGCCGCATGAAACTAGTTTAAGAGCCGCATGCGGCTCGCGAGCCGCGGGTTGGCCATCCCTGCTACAGTTGAATGGAGCAATGTTCTACTGAAGATAGCCTGTTAACTTTAGGAGTAGTCTTACTCAAGCCCGTGGGCTATGTCGGGTCGGGCTGGGCTGGATTTTTTTAGGCCCGATCTTACCTCTACCTCAAGTTGTGCTTGATGAAATTAATATTCACTGATAAAAGACAATTCACAAATTATACTTTTTTGTCAACAATCCTCCAAACTTTAAAACATGCAGTTGAGTACAACACAAGCTAATTACTGACAAAGGAACAACTGTACACTATCTTTTCATTCGCTACACAAACCTTGATGAACATCTGAACACGTAACAAACAACAAATGAAGACGCCCAACCAGCCCATCCAAAAAATAGGACACTGTGAATGAAATATTAGCGTCACAAATATGCTGCAGTGTTAACTTATGTCAGTTAAGGATTTGTATTACAAAAGAATGAACTTTGTCCAAAAGGCATCTTGTAAGGCAGTCAAAAACCCCATTCCTTTATCTTTCTGACAGTAACCAGGGGATTGAAGTCCTTGTAGTCATCATCAGATGAAATCCTTACACAAAGAGTTGTTTGGGAAGTGGGGGTGGGCCGCAGCAATACGCATGCCATGCAGTTAGTGTGTGCTTTCCTCTCCTCATTGCTTGAAAACCGGTTTATTTATGTCTGCTCTTCGATTTCTCGCTTGACTTCCTCAACATAATGGTGATCTTTCCCGTGAGCCACCTCCATGACGGCCAGTGCCTGCACAAACGCATAAAAAAAAATGACCATTACATGTAGCTCTGAAACAAACGATTATTTTATAAATCAATGAATTGGATTTTTAAAAAACACATTTTTCCATCTCTACTTGATTCAAAGACTGAAGTTTTGGACGGATAGAAAAATAGTGCATGCAAAATAAAATAATATATATAAAATAAATACCTTCATAATCAACAAAAATCCATACAAATAATTGCTATACATCTGCCAACTTTTCTAAAAAATAATGCGAAGAGTTATTACATTTAGATTCGTCATACAGAACCAAAACAAAGAGGAATACATTTTTATCTTATCTCATCTCATCTCATTAGCTACACCGCTTATCGTCAGTAGGGTCGCGGGGGTGCTGGAGCCCATCCCAGCAATCATCGGGCAGTGGGCAGGGGACACCCTGAACTCATTGCCAGCCAATCGCAGGGCACACGGGGACAGACATCTCACTCGCTCGTTTACACCTAATTTGGACCGGCCAATTCACCTGAAATGCATGTTTTTGGAATGTGGGAGGAAACCGGAGTGCCCGGAGGAAACCCACGCAAGCACGGGGAGAACATACAAACTCCGCACAGGAAGTCTGGAGCTGGATTTGAACCCACGCAAGGAGGTTCCCAAGACATGAACTGTGCCGCATATGCGCTAACCACTGCGCCGCCGTGCTGCCCACATTTTTTCTTTTTATCCGCCCAAAAAATATTCAAAATGTAAACCCACTTTTTAAAAGGTTGACAACAAATCTGTTTTTTGGTTAAATCTTTAAGTATGATAAATATTCCCAATGTGCAAATAATATATAATTGCTTAATAACAGCCCCCTCGCTTCCGTTGAGATAAACGTGTATTTTTCTTTTACTTTATATGATTTATTAATTGTTTTTCTTTTTGTTCCCTTGAAACTTGTTTGACGGTTTAATCCCAATTTTGTTTGTAATGATGCAATGCTCAACAAATTATTATTATTATTATTTAAAAAAAAAGTAAGATAACTTTTAGAAAAACAGTCCCAAGGCCCCCTTTGCCAGACCAAAGTGGTACTCCAACTCTAAGTTCACAAAAGGCATTGATTTTACGTACTTTGTGGCTTTAAAATAGCGCAGCAAGACTAATTGTTGCCAACACTTAATAATTTATTTTAAGCAATATTATTAATTAGTTGTTGCAGCCCTAGTTTTCATAGGCGTTGTCCTCCACTCCATAGCAGACCAGACCGTACTGTGTCCTCATACCTTTTTTAGAGCTTTGATTCCTTGTTTCTTCTTCTCCAATCCTAAATACAGGCGACCCAGCTTCAGATACATGGACGCCACATTCAGAGAGTAGGCAGGGTAGTGCACACTGCAGAGTTGAATGAAATTGGCTGTATAATTAAATACACTTGCATAACACAAGAACATTCTTCTATCCAGACTCAAAAATGGAAAAGCAAATAAAAAATCTGTCCCCATAAAGGGAGTCTATTGATACAGCTCATGTATAGGATCCCATTACAATTTGTGCTGTCAAGCTATCAACATATTTAATCAATCACATATCCCCCTTAGTTAACTCATAGTTTATTCATGTGACTTTTAACTAAGACAATCAAGTTTGATTACATTATCCTGATCTTAGGTAACCTACATCGTCTCTCTGTCAGCTTAAGATGTGATTTTAAGGTTTGGTTGGTATTATACAAAATGATACATGAACTTGCCCCCTCATATTTTTCAGATTTAATTTCAAGCAACATTCCTGCTTGGAAAATGCTGGTCAACTAGTGATCCCAAGAGTCAAGAAGAAATCTACAGTCTCGAGAGAGTCCTCTATTCTTGGAACCGGTGCTGTGGAATGCACTACCCTCTGCAATCAGCAACCTCAGTGGAACTTTTTAAATCTAGGCTTAAACACACTTATATCCTATAGTTTAAGAATCATCTATGTTTTATGTTGGCGATGTATGTGTATTGTTTGTTGATGCCCTTGTGACATTCATTGCAAACCCCTTCATCCTGGAATAGGGATTACCTTATGTGCGGTCCCTTCTCAAGGTTTCTTCATTTTCCTCATTCTGAGGTTTTCAGTTTTTTCTTGCCCTCATTTAAGCGTTAGATAAGGGGTGGTGTAATAATAGTCTGATTTATAGCGTCTTGAGACGTCTTGTTATTTGTGGCGTCACAAATAAACATGACATGCATGTTAAAATGTTCAAAACTACCCCCTTCATAGATTTTGGCCATAAATTTGATAGGGCGAAAGACTTGTTTAAAAAAACAAAACAAAAAAACAAACTAGAACTACGAGAAAAATATTATTTTACACCAACCATTAAAAAAAACATTGAAGCGTGAGAGTGAGAGAGAGAGAATTGAATAATAAGCACAAACACATGAACTAGCATATGCATGTGCATTTATTTCACATAACATGAGGGTCAACTCTTGGGAGCTGACATGATTGTCTTAAGAAAGCAGAACACAAAAAAGGGCAAAAAAATGGTACAGTTTCAGCACTTATAGAGTAGTTTGTATTCTTCCTTGTGCTATACGGTACTAGTTTTCGGTTTCACCAGACAAAAAGGTGACATCAATTGGTCACACATTTAACAGTGTCCCTTTAACATATTTTAGGGTTTATAGATTAACCGAATACCTAAATTGCTATCCTATTTGAAATAATTAACATGCATCAATGGCTTTTACTTTGATAATCAATTATTGCATTTGAATGCACCACGCAGCTCTCCAAACAAGTCATGTTTTTTTGTATAGCCCTTAATCAAAGAGTCTCAAAAGGCTGCACAGACCACAGAGTATTGCAAACTGAATACTATTATTACACCATCCCCTGATATAAAACCTACAAAGGAAAAACTCAAAAACATCAACATGAGGAAAATGAAGAATTCTTGAGAAGGGACCGCGCATGAGGTAATCCCTCTTCCAGAATGACCAGGCTGCAATGGATATTGCAATAACAAATAATACACAGACATTGTCAACATAAAATATAGATTATTCATATGCTATAGCAGTGTTTTTCAACCTACTTTGAGCCAGCGCACGTTTTTTTTCACATTGGAAAATTTTCACGGCACACCACTGACCAAAAATGTTGTAAAATGACACTGAACAGTATGTTTAATTACAATATAATTTATAATACCCCCAGTTTTTACAGCAAAGACACTTGACAATGACATAATATTTACAGAAAATGATTCATAAATGTTTTATAAGATTTTGAATTTTCAAAAGTGGCCCTTTCAGCACCTCTCCCGACCTGGCCTGCTGCTGCATCCTGCCAGCCAGGCAGAACAAAGGTGCCCCACCCTACCAGAAGCTAAATGAAAGGGGAGCGTGGTGAGGATTTTTATTCCAATTACAGAAAAGCACAACGCCAGGTGTAAAGTGTTCTGCTACTGTGGAAACACCACCCATGTACATAAAACATTGAAAAAACCCTCACCCAGCAGAAAGCAACGAGCTGCAACAAAAAATGTAACTGAGTTAATTCCCGAAAAAACCTGTAAATCAGTTGTAACTATGGCAACAAAGTCAATGAAAGACAATTGACACTTTATTTGCATTACTACTTTTCTAAATGTTAAGTATTTGTATTTAGTTCCGTGGTTGGCATTGTTATGCGATATTTGTATTTTCGTTACATTGCTGCTTTTTTTAGTTTGACTCTTGGCTTTTGTTATGAAACAGTAGTAATAGAAATATTTCAATTTAATTTTTTATACTGTTAGTCTCATCTCATTAGCCGTACCGCTTATCCTCATTAGGGTTGCGGGGGGGCTGGAGCCCATCCCAGCCATCTCCGGGCAGTGGGCAGGGGACACCCTGAACTGGTTGCCAGCCAATCTTTTAATAAAAAATGACATTTTTTCATGCCTAAAATCTCTGTGTGGGTTTTGTCCTAATCATAGGATTATTGTAAATTTGTAATGCACTAACTACAATTATTGAGCATTACACAGACCCTTACAGTTGAGTCGTATTTTCCTTGCTTCAAATTGTTTTATCACCCTTTGGGGAGGTGAGCTGCCATTTGTCTGTGGAGGAAAGGCTGCATGCTTCCGTTTAATGTATACAATGTTTTGGGTCCCCTTGTTCCTTCCCCCAACAATTCTGTGAATAAAAGGGGGAGTTGTAGAAGTCCTGGAAAAATGAGAATCATGTCCTGAACTGATTTACATGTCCTCATGAGCTGAAATTATTTAATTTGATCAGATGGATACCAAAAGTCCCAATATCGCCCACCCCTATTGAGTGTTGCCTGTCATAACTTTATTGTAGTCCTGACAAAATTAACAAACTTAAAACTGGGTTTATTTAATAAAGTATTTAGCTGACACAACAAATAAAAATACGAAGGTGTAACTACTGCAGTGGCCAGCACACAGATATGAATACAACATAACAGAGAGTGACAATGATTCCATGTTTACCTGTATGGCTGTATGATCTTCTCCCCGTAATACATGGCTCCGAACCAGTCTTGCATGTAGAGGCAGACGCCCATGGCCTGATACATCATGTGCAGCATATAGACGTTTGTGTCTGCAAAGATGGCGCCCATCTTCTCTTGACTGAGTTCGCACATCTCCAGCAGCTCGCTTGGGCGTGCCACAGAGTGAAGGGTGTCACCAAAGTGAAATCAAATCATTGAATGAAGAACTAAAAGCTAAAATGCGGGGATGAAGGAAAAGGATATTCTTGTAATGTTTTGCTCTCCTGAATTCTTCAATGACATTCTTAGCATACTGGACCATGGCTCGGATATCCTCTGGCGAATGTGCGCCGGAGATTGACTTTCGGATTTCCATCTTTTCTTTGTCCTGTAAAGAAAGAGAAACATGACTTTGTATTTTGTGATGCTTTTCTTTTGGCTAAATTCAACGGGTTGAAAACAAATACTGTAATCAGTTTCATTTAAAATTGAATTGAAATGGTGATGTCCACAAAAATGAAATGAAAAGTTTAGACTAAACAGTAATCCACGGGTACCCAAAGTCTTCAGAAAGCCAGCCAGATTTGAAAAGCTGAAAATGAGTGAGGGCTGATTTTTCAGTCTTGCATTCTTTGAAAAGTCGACAATACATTTACCCTCCTTGAAAGATTTGCACGGTAAGTTACTCGTAACTCGTCTTTGTAGCACTTTCATTTGACTTGTAGGGTCTCATGAAAAGCGCTGCTGTGCCGTTAAAACAACTTACAGTCGTTTCACGTTTTCACAGCATGCGTTTCCAGTTAGCTTTCTGTACAGGGTTCCTACAGCTTAAAGAAAGTTAAATTCAAAACTTTTTAAGACTTATTTATTTCCCTTTGAAATCAAATTCAAGACCAAGTCGACCATAAACAAACAAAAAAATATATTTGATATGGATAAAACTAAAACAATAAATAAAAAGGATTTTTACAGTATTTACGCACAAGTCAATGTGTCCACCCCTTCAAGACCACCTGCGGCGCATGGCTACAGCTGATCTAGTATATTAGTAGTGAAGGATTTTATACATTTGAATAAAGGATTTTATACGACTGACTACAAATTACATTTAATGCAAAAGATATTCACTGACTGGGCTGTAGTTCAATGTCAGGGCACCCTGGTGGAAAATGGGGGGGGGGGGTGCTTCTTTAGCAAGCCCACGGGAGGAGTCGGCACGCCATTATACGGGGAGAAGATGGTGAACAGGAGAGAGCTAAAGGACTTCAGAAGAGGGCTTCCCAGAGACTGCAACGACACTAATTCGGACGTTTTCGATGGAGTACACTTAGTTAAATTGTTAATGAAATTAAATCTGCCGCCGTGTGAAAATGTCAGCTTTCTTGTTCATCTTTTCCCTCAAGAAACGAGCGAGCATAAATTGTTGGGTGAATGTAGGTTGTGTTTAGTTAATGGAGTCAGATAACTAATTCGAACAATTTGGTAAACGGTAGATTTTGATATTTAATTCCTAAAAGTGGCTTGTTACATTGAAAATAAATTCATAAATTAAATCTGATAATGAGGAAAGTCAGAAGGGTGTGAAGAAAGGATGATCACTAGCGAGTGCTCCGTGGATTGTTATCAAATCTGGGAACCGACTGAGGGACGTCTGTTTCTTGTACTGAAAGGAGCAGCACTCCAATTTTGTTGTACTTTTGTATAACGACAATAGAGACCATTATTTCATTATTCATTTAACTGCAATTCTGTGTTTTTATTTTCAGATCTCTGCCATTTGTTACAGTTGTATACTTTCAATCGGTAAGGCTGTCATCTTGAGGTAAGCCTGACCCTTGGGGGCTTTTATGAAGGTGTGACGCTACTTTGCGAAGGGTTCTTTGGCCGCATTATCCGAAGGATCACAGTCTTTAATATCACAAAAACATATTGTTTGGGGCGTGTAGTTTTTCTAACCACTAAGCATGTCCACGTGTGCAAACATTCATACCTTAGACTTAGTTGTGCACTCTGTACACTGACATGTGAAGAAGTATGAATCCAACAACCTCTCCTTGCGGTCCTCGGTGGGATAGAGCAAGTCAATGTAACTATTGAAAACCTAAAGAGGAAAAAAATAGAATGGTGAGTCAAGTGGATCTGGAATCAATCGGATTCAGAGTTAATGGGAGGGGACACTTACCTCCTCTCCGGGGTTGATTTCCTTAACAGCTCTCACTTCTGCCATTGTGCCATTGTAAGTGACAATGACATTGGGACTGCAGCTGTGGTTCATGAGTGCTACACTGGAAGGTATCATGTTTGTAAAATGAGAATGATAAAGGCAGAAACATCTACTTAATGTACATGCTGTGAAATTCTAATTGGAAAAAAACAATCTTGTAGCTGCAAGTAGACAAAACAGTTACCGCTACGAGCAATGTTCCCTCTAATTTTCCACGGTCTGAGCAAAATCTGTGAGCGGTGCTTGATATAATGGTGAGCAACATCAATCCCAAGTGTGCCAACCAGATCATTATCAAACATGTCCTGAGACCAAATCAAGTGACTTTCTGCTGACTTACAGCAAAACGAGTTAGTTTTTTAAATTTGAATGACTTGACTAATGTCAATATTGGAAAGGTTGCAAGGCCCACACACGTCAATTGTTTATTCAACAACTTTTTCAGGATATTTCAGTTTTAAAAAAATTGCAACATTTATACTAACAATACGAGCATTTAGTAAATTTACTTACTGTAAATTCCGGACAATAGAGCGCACCTGATTATAAGCCGCACCCACCACATTTCGGGAGGAAAAACGATTTTGTACATACACAAGCCGCACCTGTATATTAGCCGCATGCGCCCACATTGAAAAAACGCAATACAAGCACAATTTTTTTTTGTTTGATCAATTTTATCGACAATACTAACAGCAAGTAAACAATGTGAGGTTTGAACAAATTTTATCCAATATGACGTTTTAACCCATACCCGATAAAGTAAAAAAATCACAGCCGGCAAAATGAACGGAAAATGATACCGGTACTTAAAATTTAATGCAGACCTGCAGAGTCCGGGTGCCCGTTGAAAGTAATCCAAGGAAAAAAAGTGTATATTTCCAAAGGTAAGGGTGGGAAAAATATATATCCACTATTGTCGGCCGCGTCCACAAACACGTCTCACCTTTACTCCACTTCCCGTCAGCCCGCGTTTGCCCCGCCCCTTCTTTCTCATTTGCTCGTACAAAACATATCAGAATAAGTTTCTAAAATAGATACATTACAAAAATATACAGTTGCAAATACATATTATACATGGTTACACATATTTACAAAGAAAGACAGTACACCGAGTTTTCAAAGCTTTAATAATAATATTATAACTTTCATCCCTAACCATGCCTGTGAAGGGTAGCAGAACGCTACTACCAACACGCTCGCAACACAGTAAACAGCTCTGTTAAGAAAACATATCGTGCTTGTAGTAAGCACGGTTAACCGTCCTCATCCTCCTCCTTATAACTGACGTCATCAAAGTCGTCTTCCTTCAGTATGGGAAAGACTTGGTCATATAGACGTCGTCCCACGCTCCCTTATTCGAAAACACGCTAGCATCAAGCTCGCTAAGTACAGTTTACGTGCGGTAGCTCTGTTTCTTACTATATCAGACTGCTCGATTGCGTTTAGAATAGAATAGAATAGAATAGAATATACCTTTATTGTCATTGTTACAAATGGGCTAACATATTGTGACAACGAAATTGGGCATGACACTCCAGTTTTACACATAGTGAGGGTATGAGCAAGAAGATAAAGGAACAGAGAAGATAATGTTATAAAACAAGGGGAATAAGGCTAGAGTTATAATTTACATGGTATTTACACAGCAATGTCAGCATGTGGGATGTTACATACAGGGTTGTCGTGATAACGTTGTATCGTAACGGTTGTGCAATATTGCATTTGGTGCAAAGTCATCATGGTGCAAAAATAGTCCGCATATACATTGGTGCAAGCATAGACATCATAGTGCAAAAAAAGGAAATGGTCAGACATTGTGCAATTTGAGCATTAAACGTAGTGCAGTCGACATGTGCAAGAACAAGACTTGAGTAACATTATATTCGTATGAGGTAGTGTTGGCACGAGTTTTCAGTTTTTGTGCGGTGTCTGTTGAGCAGTGAACAAACATAGTGCAGACAGCATGTACGTGAGTACCATTTTACATACGTGTGAGGTATTTTTTTTTTTTTTTTTTTGCAACAGTTTTCAGTTGTTTGTGCGGTGTCTGTTTAGGGTGGTAATGGCTGTGGGGAAGAAACTGTCTCTGAGTCTGTTCGTTTTTGCTTTGTGTGACCTGTAGCGCTTGCCGGAAGGCAGCAGGTCGAAGAGATGGTGGCCGGGGTGAGAAAAGTCCTTGACGATGTTTTCTGCTCTGCTGAGGTAGCGAGAGCAGGCAATGTCCTCCAGACTGGGCAGAGAGCAGCCGACGATTCTCTGGGCTGTTTTTATGATCCTCTGGAGCTTTTTCCTGTCTGCTGCTGTGCACCCCGCATACCACACCGTGATGCAGTATGTTAGGATGCTCTCCACTGTGGCTTTGTAGAAAGACACCTGCAGCTGCTGTTTTAGGTTATTTTTCCTGAGCAATCTCAGGAAGTGCAGTCGCTGCTGGGCCTTCCCTACCACCGCTCTGGTGTTTGCAGACCAGGAGAGGTCGTCGGAGATGTGCACGCCCAGAAATTTGAACGAGTGGACTCTCTCTACGCAGTCTCCTTTTATGATGAGTGGTGCTGGATTCCTGCCATTCCTTCTGAAATCCAGAATCAGTTCTTTTGTTTTTGTTGTGTTCAATATGAGGTGGTTTTCCGAGCACCACGTTGAAAGTGACTCAACCTCATCCCTGTATGCCGCCTCGTCCCCTTCAGAGATGAGGCCGATCAAGGTGGTATCGTCAGCAAACTTAATAATAGTGTTTGTGGGGTGGGTCGGTGAGCAGTCGGAGCTGTAGAGGGTGAAAAGCAGGGGGCTCAGTGCACAACCTTGGGGGGAGCCAGTGTTCAGTGTTAGGGTGGGAGAGACGTGGGTACCGAGTTTCACCGACTGTGGGCGGTAGGAGAGGAAGTCCATTATCCAGTGGCAGATGGAGGGAGAGAGTCCTAGGTGTGCAAGTTTCTCCACCAGGATCTCCGGGATAATGGTGTTGAAGGCTGAGCTGAAGTCCAGGAAGAGCATTCTGACGTAGCTCCCCCGGTGGTCCAGGTGTTTCAGCACGGTGTGAAGTGCTGTGTTTATGGCGTCGTCAGTGGAGCGGTTTGCCCTGTAGGCAAACTGGTGGGGGTCCAGTGTGAGTGGCAGGGAGTTTTTGATGTGCCGGGACACTAACCTCTCGAAGCACTTCATGACCACAGGCGTGAGAGCTACAGGCCTGTAGTCGTTGAGGCTTTCCACTGCTGACTTTTTGGGGACTGGAATGATGGTGGAGGTTTTGAGGCAAGGTGGGACGGTCGCCTGTGACAGGGACCGGTTGAAGATGGTGGTGAAGACCCCAGCCAGCGGATTGGAACGTTTATCTTGAAAGTTGCGTCATGTGCCTTTCTTTTTGCAATTTGCATGTTGAGGATATGTCTACACTAAATTAATTTGTGCACAAACTAAGAAGTTGCAGTTTAAATCTTACCTTTTGTACTCGAGCGCCGCTGCCCGCCGTTAGAAAAATTACATAAATTGGCCGCATCACTGAATAAGCCGCAGGGTTGAAAGTTTGGGGAAAAAGGAGCGGCTTATAGTCCGGAATTTACGGTAGTTGGTTGCACAATACAAAACTGCATTGAATAAGACTAAAGTGGAGGTACAATGGTGACAAAAAGACTAGTATATATTTGCCAGAACGGAGTACATTTACTCTGTTAAATTTACACCAGTACGTTTTGGGAAATTTTGTACTTCTACGAATATTTTTAAATCCCTATACGTTTCCTTGAGTAAATTTGTGTAGAATTTTTTTTTTACTTTTCCTCCGCTAAATTAGGCAATTAGGAAGTCGTTACTTGGAGGAGATTAATCAATCCCCTCCAAGTAAGTACAAGTCTGTCTAACTCCCCTTTGGTGTTTTTATTATGGTAAATACCTCTGGTAGGGGGCAGCACGGCGGCGCAGTGGTTAGCGCTTGTGCGGCACAGTTCATGTCATGGGAACCTGTCGTGGGTTCAAATCCAGCTCCGGACTTCCTGTGCGGAGTTTGTATGTTCTCCCCGTGCTTGCGTGGGTTTCCTCCGGGCACTCCGGTTTCCTCCCACGTTCCAAAAACATGAATTGGCCGGTCCAAATTGTCCCTAGGTGTGAATGAGCGAGTGAGTTGTCTGTCCCCGTGTGCCCTGCGATTGGCTGGCAACCAGTTCAGGGTGTCCCCTGCCCACTGCCCAGAGATGCCTGGGATGGGCTCCAGCCCCCCCGCGACCCTAATGAGGATGAGCGGTACGGCTAATGAGATGAGACCTCTGGCAGGCTCTACCATGTCACGTGACCATATTAAGCTTTAGTGTGCTAAATTTTGTTTCAGTGTGAAACAGATCGAAAATGTTGCTAAGCAATACCAACTATAAAAACACAAAAGAGGAGGAGGACCCCGAGCCTCACATCAAAAGCATTTTCCCCTTAGAAAGGGTGCGAAACACCAGCTACAATATGCAATGTCTCCTTTGGTTGAGTTCATGGGCTAGCTTGTTGTTCTGCTTTCAGAGCCTGCTAAGATAAGTATCAGACTTTCAATGTGCTACATGTGCTTAATTTTTTTATTTGATTTATATGATTTTTATTACATTGTTTATTAAAGCACTTGAATTTACGTTGATTATTTTAATCTACATTAAATTAAATGCATCTTTTTGTTGATTGGATGGACTTTGATAATTTCATTATCTGATTAGTTGTTTAAAAAAAATCTTAAATACGACGATGCTACAGTTACTCAGTACTTGAGTAATTTTTTCACCAAGTACTTTTTTACTTTCACTCAAGTAAATATTTGGATGACTACTTTTACATGAGTAATATTATTCTGAAGTAACAGTAATTTTACTTAAGTAAAATATTTGGTTACTCTACCCACGTGATATTTGCATACCATTTGAATGTAACACAAGAGCGAACAAAGTGAACCCAAAAAACGTGTCCTTTTTCCTGCGTTTTTCTTCGTTATTTTTTTTTTTTACCCTTTTTTCTTTAATTTTTCTTTTTTTCCCAAGCTTTTTACTTTTTGTTGTCGTTTTATAGTTTCCTTTTCCTTTTATTTTTTACTTATTCTATTTTTTCCAGTTTTTTTTGCTTTTTTTCCCCCTGTATTTTTTATTTTTATTTTTCACTTTTTTTTCTCCTACATTCACCCAATCTGAAATGCCATATCTGTGAAGATCAAATTGATAGGCTAAAGTGTTTTTGCGGGAGAGGACGAGATTTTGGTGAACTTACTCAGGAAAAACAGCTGATCCCAAATGAGATAGCTCCTCATCCTCAACGGTGAAACCATTGCAATTAACCTGCACACAAAATGGAATATTACTGAACAGAAAACAAGCGTGAGTAGAAGTCTCTTATTTCAAATTATTTAAAGGAAACCACTTTTTTTTTTAAATGACAAAAAACATTTAGTCTTTCCTGTAATTATTACATTTTATTTACTTGTATAGTGAATATAGGACTGATCCTGCCATATGCAGGGTGTATAAATAAATACCTAAAAATAAATGCCATCTAAGTAGATGAACACATAAATCAGGTAATACCCAAATAGATGACATAAATGCAATTTATTTTTATATGCATTTTGTTGTCTTTTCTGTCATTGATTTCAGTAATTATTTTGTCTTACATCGTGTCGTGAATTTACTCACAACAAAATACAGATATGATATGATCCAGCCATACTTTATTAATTTAAAAATGCAACAGTGTGTACACTAGTATACTGCATGCAGGAGTAATTAGAGCAGCAAACCTGTGCAAAAAGTTCTGTTAACGCCCTATCATCTGGTATATTGCTGATGTGCTTGTTGTAGAAGTGGTGCAAAGCGGCAATGTCAGTCTGGTTCATTTCATCCTTTTCGCTGTCCATTTTGTCTAAATCTGGGAAAAGTTGACAAACAACCCACGATAGACTTTTTGGCAAGTGATGCTTCACCACAGCAATGACGTAAAATATCACCTCCGATATACAGTACAGTGGTGTGAAAAAAGTATTTGCCGCCTTTCTGATTTTTGTTTTTTGCATATTTATCACTCACAAAAGGTTTCAGATCATCAAACCAATTTTAATTTCACACAGAGACAACCCAAGGAAATACAAAATGCAGTTTTAAAATGTTGATTTCATTTATTAAGCCACAAAGAAAAATCTAAACCTATCTGGTGATGAGCGGTAATGAATGTTTTACAACGCTAAGGAGGAATTTTGGCCCACTTTTCTTTAAAAAAATTATTTCAAATTTGCCACATCGGAGGGTTTTCTAGCATTTCCCATAAAATTGCCCGTTTAAGGTAACACCATAGCATCTCAATTGGATTTTAATCCAGACTTGGCCACTTTAGAATCTTCATTTAACTTTTTTTTTGAGCCACCCAGAGGTGTATTTTCTGGTGTGCTTCCGATCATTGTCCTGCTGCATTATCCAAGAGCACTTGTGTTTGAGGGCACAAATTGATGGCTGGACTTTCTCCGTTAGGATCTTTCAGTTAACACCAAAAGTCATTATTCCATCGACCACAGCAAGTTATCCATGTCCTGAGGCAGCAAAGCAGCTCTAAACCATCACACTGCTACCACGATTCTTTCCTAATGGCGCCAAATTCTTTCAGTCAAATGCTGAGCCATTCCTATGCCAGATCTAACTGGGTGGACACATTCTTAAAAGTTCAAATTTTTGGACTCGTCAGTCCACAAAATGTCTCTCCAAAAGTCTTGAAAATAATCTAGATGCTTTTTGGCAAATGTGAGAGGACTGTGTTCTTTTGTGCCACCGTGGTTTTCACCACGGAACTCTACCATGGATCTTCCTTTGAGTGAAGTCATGAACACTGATCTTAACTAAAGCCAGTGAGGCATCCCGTCCCCTTGGATGTTTTCTTAGGTTCTTTTGTAACCTCCTGGATGAGCTGTCATCTCACTCTTGGAGTAATCTAAGTTGGTCAACCACCCCTAGGAATGTTTGCCATTGTTCCCAGTTTTCTCAGTTTTTCGATAATTAATCTGACAGTGGTTCACTGGAGCTCTACAGCCTTGGAAATAGCTTTGTGACCTCAAAATGTCTCAAAAGAATAACAAAAATGAAAGTCATAGGCCAGTTTTTGCTAGAAAAACCCTTCAGAATGGCAGATTCAAAATAATTTTTCAAAGAAGTTTGGGCCAAGATTCATCCACAGCGTTATGAAAAACTCATTAATAATTACTGTAAATGTTTGATTTCTGTTGTCGTTGCCAGAGGTGACCAAACTCGCTCTTAGTTTAAGGGGGCAATTACTTTTTCACATAGGTTACAATTTTTCTGTGCATTAATAAATCAACATTTCAAAATTGCATTTTGCATTTCCTTGGTTGTCTCTGTGTGATATTAATATTTGTTTGATGATATGAAACCTCTGTGAGTGATAAATGTGCAAAAACCACAGAAATCAGAAAGGGAACAAATACTTTATCGCAGCACCGTATAAACATACAGTAATATGAAACATTAACACGACAAATACAAAAGAGACCGCAAAAAACAAAAGCAGTAAGCACAATTCTGTTTATGTGGTGTTGCAATAAAAAAGCTTAACATCATCGTTGATTATATTGCCTTAAAGCACAGTGTTAATGACATTCAGCACAGAACATGAAATTAACACATCATGAGTCTTGGGGTTTAAGTCCCGGTGTGCTAAATTGAAGTAGACACTGTAAGTAAGAACACTCCTGCTATTGGAGGAAGTCATTTATATGCTGTGATTGAAGGAAAATAGGTTATTAAAAGATATTTTATACTTCATATTTTAATTAAACTAGGATTCACACAAATGTGCAAAGACTAGTTCAGATTCAGATATACTTTACTGTCATTCTTGTACACGTGTATACAGAATGAAATGTCGATACATCTGACCCGCAGTTTCCTTGAATGTACAGATATAAAATGTTGAATTGAGTTGGAGTATTGAAGTACTAATAATATACTAAATAATTATAGCTATGTATAGTATTATACAGTAGTGCAAAGAGTGCAAGAGGAGCAGCTAACCAGATGTGCAAAATGGGCAGTCAGGTAAACAGGTCACTATACAATAACACTGGAGTACAAGAACAGATGTGCAAAGGAGTGGCTAGGTATAAGAGAACTGCCAGTAGTGCAAAAAAACAAACAGATGTACAGATTAGCAGCTGTGTAGGCTTACTATGTGTGTGATTGACCATTTACCAGTCTAATGGCCAGGGGGACAAAGCTGTTGCAGAACCTGGTGGTCCTGCACCGCACACTGCAGTACCTCTTCCCAGAGGCTAGCAGAGTGAACAGTCCATGATGGGGCTGAGAGGGGTCCCTAATGATGTTCTTGGCTCGGGATAGGCAGCGCACTGCAGCCTCCACACCACACAGAGATACAGCTAGTCAGGATACTCTCTATGGTGCCCCTGTAGAATGTGATGCGGGTGGGTCGGGGCAGGTGGGCTCTCCTCATCCTCCGCAGGAAGTACAGACGCTGCTGTGCCCTCTTCACCAGTGATGCAGTGCTCACGGACCAGGTGAGTTTGTCAGTGATGTGCACCCCTAGGAACTTGGTGCTGCTGACAACCTCCACAGCCTTGTTGTTGATGAGAAGTGGGGCATAGTTGGGCTGTTTTTTCCTGAAGTTGATAATGACCTCTTTAGTTTTGTCAACATTCAGGATCAGGCTGTTGACTCTGCACCAGCCCACCAACTGCTCCACCACCTCTCTGTAGGCCAGGTCGTTGTCGTCCCTGATGAGGCCGACCGAAAGAACTTGATCCCGGATACAAAAGGCTGAAATGAGTTTCCTCCGCAGGGTGTCTGGGTTTTCCCTTAGAGATAAGGTGAGAAGCTCAGTCATCCGGGAGGGACTCTGTGTAGAGCTACTGCTCCTCTGCATTGAGAGGAGCCAGTTGAGGTGGCTCGGACGTCTGGTAAGGATGAGTCCTGGACGGTGGAGGTGTTCCGGGCATGTCCCATCGGCAGGAGGCCCCGGGAGCGACCCAGGATACGCTGGAGAGACTATGTCTCTCGGCTGGCTTGGGAACACCTCGGGATCCTTTCGGATGAGCTGGAGGAGGTGGCTGGGGATAGGGACATCTAGGCTTCCCTTTTAAGGCTGCTGCCCCCGCGACCAGACCCCGGATAAGCGTTAGATAATGGATGGATGGATGGATATTGCGTTGTCTATAGAGTCAGACTGCCAAGAAACATGGTGATGGCAACAATTCAAACATTTTCAAGCACTTCACCCAAAATATAAACATTCGCCTGACCTTGAAAACACAACATTAAAATTTAAGCAATACCAGGGATTTCAAGCACCTGTACCAACTGAGAAAATAGTCGTTAGCTGCAGCCCTACTGTGAGCACAAGATTTTTTGGATAAATCCTTGCAAAGTGTTGGCTCACATGTCAACGTTATTAGACAAGCATGTTCATACTCACGTGCTTCAAACTCTTTGAGTAGCAGTAGTCTTTCTGACTGCGTGCGCTCTGTGGTGACTCTCTGCAAACATGACACGAATTGCAAAAAGATTCAAAATCAGTCCTATTGCGAAAAACCTGCTGCAAGCTCATTTTCAAAATTATTTCCCAAAACATGCAGCTTCTTGGGAATACAGTGGTAACTACTTACAAATGTCTCTACATTTGAAAGTTTCAGGTTACAAAGTACCTGAATAGGACAATATTGCCTCTAGTTACAGAGGTGTTTAAGGATACAAAAAATACAGTAAGGAACACGTTGCCATTCGCCCTCCCAGAGTTCTATCTGGCAACCTGCGCATATGCGTGAATCCCGGGATGCTCTTAGTGTACCACTCTGTAAACAGTCTACTGTATGGTACCGCTATGAAGAGTTATTAGTAACAATGGACCTCGTGAATGACATGCAGAAAAGAGGACAAGGAGAAAGAAGAAGCAACTTTTCCTGGTCATTGAAACCAACCAAGAGTTAATAGAAAAGTATGAAAACATACGCCGCCATGCAGTTTAAAAACGACAAGGAGGAGGGCACAGACCTAATTCCATCAGCCCAAATTAAAGACACTTAGGCAAAATTCCATGAAGTTTCGGAATTTGGGGAAAGGAATCACCCAGAAAAAGTGTTTACAGGTCGGGATATCGTTTATCACGATGACGTCTGCAGCGTGCATTTCCAACGGATTGTCAAAAGCTGACATAAGCAGACATCGTTGGATCAGTTTTCAAGAAACATGAGCAAAAACACTGCTGAGGACTAGTAAACAAAGAGGCCAGTTAAAAGGTAAATTAATATTTTATTATTTCCTTTTCTTCTTTTTTTTTTTTTTGCTTTTATTACAGTTCGTCATGTCATGTCTTTAGGGATCATGTCACCATTAAAAATAGCAACTTCCATATACCTAGATAAGTATCACGAATGTAGTATTTACTAATCCGCCAAAAGAAAAGGCAGATGATGGCTGGGTCGCAACAGACTAGTGTCGTTCGCGAACAAAACACCTCTATGAGCATCTCTTGGAAGTGTGCAAACGGCACCGGCTCCCAACTAATCAACAGCTGGTTCCTACTGTGACGCATTTTTCTCCTTGTCAATATGCATTTTTGGGGATTTTGTGTTGTTGACTTAAAAATTGTTGATTATAAAAAAAGGGGAAAGTTGTATTATATTTTATCTTTTGTTTTGTAGATTTATAAATAGTTTAATATATTTCCTGTATTTTTCAGTGTGAATGTGTTTGTATAAACATGTAAAGTTCTATTTTCTTCCTTTATTTCTTTTTCCCCATATTTGTCTCAATTTTGTACTGCGGTACTGAAAAGTTGAGTCAAATACCTTACGACCAGTTACCTTACATGTGCATTGTTCCTCAAAAGGTTTCCGCCTTACAGGCTGAAATCCTGCACTGTTAGAGTAATTTTTATAAAAGGAACATAATGTTAAGTTAACAATATTTTCCTGATGATTTCTTGACTTGATTTATTGACCATTAAATTGCTTTTCTTTATTAACATTAGGCTCATATATTTCATCGTAGCATATAATGCAAAAGGGTGGGGGGTGGGGGGGTGACGACAGTATATCCGTTGATCGTGATTGTGTGACAAAAAAAATCGTCCCCAGAAATTTACAATTGTAACAGCCCTAGATTGTGGGTCACTGGTCGACTTAAAATCAAATTGGGTTTCAAAACATTTTTTTTCCTATGAGAGTGAACTGCCTCAATTTGTATCCCAGGTTAGATGTCAGTGAAGTATAACTTCCAAGAAAGATTTTCTAACAATTTTTAGGCTATTATGTATACAAGTGGTCTCCAACCTTTTGCAAGCATCGACCTACTTCTTGATACTAACTAGCGCAAAGTGCATCCAGTTTGATATGACTTTCTAAACTAGCTAGATGGCTTGCTCAATAGCTAAAAAGGTAGGAAGATAGCTAGCTATAAAGCTGAAAAGGTAGCCAGACAGTTCGCTAAAAATGCATATATTTTGCTTGTTTGCTTTATGAAATCAATAAATTAGAATTTAGCTTCATGTATTTCGTGTAAATTAATAAAAAAGATGAATAAATATATTTCAGTAAAAAAATAGACTCATTCTATTCTCTTAATTAATTGCTTACAACTAATTATCACTACTTAAATAGATTTCCGCCACGGCAGCAGAGTGTCTAGCACATCAGCGGCACAGTTCTGAGGTCATGGGATCAAATCCAGCTACCAGCCTTCCTGTGCGGAGTTTCCATCGCCGGTAAGTTTCACTTGTTTGTTTATCTTGTATTTTTCGTTATTACGCTTGTTGTTTATAATAAAGATTTGGCCGTAGCGGTTGTAATATAATATGCTAATCAGCCGCGAGCACGTAGCTTGCCAAAATGGCGTCTGTGACGCATTTCCTTTGTTAAATATTGCTGGCAGAAATCAGATGAGTCCTTGGCAAAAGAAAGGTGTTGGTTAAATCCATGTTTGCAAAGGTAGCACAATAACTTAAATGTTTGTTGCAATCGACATTTTTAATACAAAAATGAGCATTGTTCTATTTTTCTTTCTATTTTTGGTTTTCATAGAAAATGGCCTAGTCAACGACAGAAGATTCTTAGTACAATGGTACCTCTTATCACAAATCTAATTTGATCTGGGAGTAGTTTCATAACCTGAAAACTTTATAAGTAGAGACGCATTTTGAATGTAAATGGACTAATCCATTCCACAACCCAACAAAAAGACAGTATGATATTTTATCAATCATAGAAGAGCATCAGAACATGAAACAAATGCATATTAAAATTAGATTACCGCACAAAAATCATAAAACGAGCTGCACATAATATAAAACAAAGAATAAAGTAAACAATAAATATGTTATTTACCCCTTTGCCGCGTGTTTCTTGAAAAACTGATCCAACGAAGTCTGCTTTTGACAATCTGTCGGAAATCCGCTAGGCAAACGTCATCATAATGAGCGATGGCCCCACTAATCAACACTTTTTCTAGGAGATTCCTTTCCATCAATTCCGAGACTTCATGGAATTTTGCCAACATGTCTTTAATTTGGGCTGATTGAATAATAGCTGCACCCTCCTCCCAGCCATTTTCCCAGAACCCCTCCTCCTCCTAGTCTGTGAACTCTGAAATGTTTTGATGATACTAAGAGCATGCAGGAATACACGCATGTGCACTGGTTTGCCAGGCAGATTTTAAGAAATATGTTTGTTAACGTTCTGGAGACGCTGGAAGAGGCTAGTTGCAGCACGTACTGTTATTTTTTTACTTTGTATCCAGAAACACCTTTGTAACGAGACACAATATTTTGGTCACTTAAAGTCTCCGTAGTTAGTATTCTCTTTTAAGCACTCGTTGTCGGTTGCATGGCACACTTAAGCAACATCTAGTGGTCAAATTATACACACTGTTCCTTTGATGTAAGTGCAGCCCACACAATTTTTGGATTAATTTATTACTGATAGATTTACTTTTACATTAATCCTTGATAGTTGACATTTTTAGATCTCATTTTGTGTAGCATTTTAAAAAAAAATATATCTGAGAGCAGTGGATTTTCTTTTTTTTTCAATAAGAAGTTTTCTTGTGTAAAATCCAAATTGGCCCAATCTCACTCAGACCTGAGCTACGGCCCTTAAGTCAATTGACTTTGAGACCTTTGATCTACCCACTTTGGTCGTGAACAGTGAACTACCTGTTTCATTATGATTCTGGCCACCAGTCTGACCGTCTCTGAGGGACACCAGTTCTCCCCGCAGGCACATATGGCAACACACTCCAGCTTGTGCATGGGCCAGTCACCTCTCTACATGCATACATAATTGCAATAATTAACCCTGAGATAGACATGTAGTACTAGAATTAATAGGAATTACCTGGCAGTCAATGTTGCAATAATGGGCCTGTTTACATTTGCCACATTTATAAAGGTCTTCTTTTCTGTAACAAATTCAACACATAATTGATTAAACGATGATGATGTGACACAAATGTACAGCTTTCATTTCCCTCTGCCCTCTGAGGGGATTTGTTTGGAATATTCGAAATAAATGAAATGAAAGCTAATGTGCAACACATGTCTCTCTGGCCTTCTCCACCATTGGGGCACATGGGTGACTATATTTAGCGTTCTAACCTTTTACTGCTCTACAAATCTTCATACAGCACGGGTTCTATGAAATTTTCTTGTCAACTTCTTAATGATTACAATTTCCCTTATCAATCGATAATAAACCTTACAAACACAAAGCAGAACCAATTACTATTCCACATATTTTAATTGCACTATTGCTACAATGTACTATTCTTGATTGCATTATAATAATTATAATCATCATAACTTAGGCCAGGCTTTCTTTGAACCATGTTGTGATTACTAATTGTTTGGCCTACTCATCCAGATAGTCCCTTTTCTCTTTAAAGTTTCTATATTACATGTTTAATCTGGAGTGCCAAGACTATTCTCGTTGCATATGTCTCACAACATTGATATCAATGTCAATAAAGACAATCCTAACTTGAATACTAATTCTGATTTACTCATAGCTAGACACACTATGTGGAATAAAACCAAATATAGTGTGTAGGCTAAACAAGGTTATTTTATTTACCAAGTAAACAAACACACAAAAAAATCTGAGTCTTAGTTCTGTCCCCCACTTGCAGTGAATTTAGTGCAGTTCGCTTCATGCAGGATATACTAAAAAAAAAAAACAAAAAAAAAACGAACCATTGTTATACACAATTTGAAATTATAAAAACATGTATGAAATAAGGGAGGAATGTAAAAGTTAACAGGTATGCAATGGCCAGCTAAAGACAATATCTGAAATACAGACGCTCTCCTACTTACGGCCATTCGACTTATTTAAAACGATAGATACGACCATTTTTTGGGGGATGTTGAAAAATATCCGGACTTTGCTTTTGAAATGAAAGTGGAATAAAAACGCTTGATGCAGTTGAGAAAATGGTCGGAACACTTTTTTTCAGCCACTTTTTACCACGGAGAAGGACCTCTTTAAGCGCATCCTCCAAAATTAAATTAAACCTCACTTTATAGAGCATATATTAAAAAAAAAATTTTTAAAAAAAAACAATACAGGTTACTTATACAAGCCTTAAACATACTTATATAAACCTTAAACATAGAAAACATAGCACTGAAGCATCTTACGAAACTATTTAATTTACCAACGATTGTCCGTATGTATTTTGTTCTGAGAAGGGCAGCGTCTGTATAGTGCATTTTTATCCACCCGTTGAAAGGAGCTTTATTTTCAGGATTCAAAAATGTACAAGTTAAAGAAAGGACAATTTTAGAGACTCAAGATAAAATATAGCTGAAATCACGTCGATTTCTGATGAAAAAAAAAAAAAAACATGTTTAATATAAATAAAGTTGTTGGCAAATGGTGACTTTTTATAATTTTAAACAACTGCCTGTACAATGCAAATATTTTGTATGGCAACACATGAGTCTCCTTTTTATTGTAACAAATCAAAATTATTAAGGGCCTTTTTCCCAAGAAAAGAGGTGACAACACGTGCATGAGTGTAGATGAGGACTGATTCATAAACTCCTTTGCGTTAGCTCAGGGGTCGGGAACTACTGGCCCGTGAGCCATATATAATAATAATAATTAATAATTTCCTTTGTATTGTCATTCTTTGTAACAATGTACACAGAACGAAATGTCGATACACCTGACCCGTTGTAGCGAGCCGATGCAGCCGCAGCCAACAGTGGGCGCCGCCATTTTACCAATGTTATAAGTCTTAGGTATGACTCGGCCGAGGCGCGAACCAGCGACCTCCCAGTCTCAAAGCGGGCGCCCTACCATCTAGGCTACTGAGCTGGTATGCCTCTTTTCATGAGATAAAATATAACTTGTGTAATTAATTTAGTGAATAACTTAGCATCAATTATCACACATGGAAAGCCTAATGTGTGCAGGGTTCGATCCAGTACCAAGAGGACACAATTTTAACGACAGCTTAGAATCAATGTGTCACACAAACATACCAGATTGTAGCTGGAAATCGCTAAATAATTCATTAGACGGAAGTTCATTGAAAAAAAATGTTTTCATTGTTGGGATACTTTATGATGAAAAACCAAGGGACAAACTTAAACTCAAAACAAACGTTTTACCAAAAAGCTTTATAGAAGCACCTAAAGATATTTGTTTGGGTGAGCGGTAGGAGCTAAACACAGGACGCGCGACCTCCTTCTCGCCCAGCGCCGTCTGGACTGAATACGTTGGTATCCCTTATTGTGACATTTTTGCAAAAGAACCTTCCTTGCACCTTGTTTTGAAAACAATATTTAGGACAAAAATTACTGTCAAAATGAGCCTCAACAGTCTTAAGTAACTGCAGTAAGGAGACAAATTTTAAGTGGTACGAACCCTAGCAAAAAGTATGGAATCATCAGTCTTGGATAAGTACTCACTCAGACATATTATTCTGTAGAACAAACTCAGATAAAAAGCATGAAAAAAAGGTTTTCAAATGTGAAACTCCTTGGTATATTGAAACACTAAAAGAAATGAAGAAAACACTTTCAGTAAATGCTACTTTTATAGACCAAACACACGTATAGGAAAGCTAAAAAGAAACCATCGTTGTCACTTAAACACAAAAGAACAAGAACGTAATGGGCTAAGGAGAGGCAATCATGGACTGAGGATAACTAAATGAAGGTCATCTTTAGTGATGAGTCACAAATCTGCATTGGCCAAGGTGATGATGCTGGAACTTTTGTTTGGTGCTGTTCCGATGAGATTTACAAAAAGGACTGCCTAATGAAAACATCACATTTCCCACAGTACTGAATAATATGGGACTGTATGTCAGGCAAATGCATTGGGGAGATGGCTGTGGTCAAATCTGCAACAAATGCAGAAACATTGGTAAAATGGCGGCGCCCTCTGTTGGCTGCGGCTGCATCGGCTTGCTACAACGGGTCAGGTGTATCGACATTTCGTTCTGTGTACATTGTTACACAGAATGAAAATACAAAGGAAATTATTATTATTATTATTATTATTATTATTATTAAATTTACATTTTGGACGGCTTTCTTATTCCGTCAATTGAAAATGTTTGGGGATGATGAACTCATTTTCCAAAATGACAATGCATCATGCCACAGAGCAAAAACTGTAAAAGCATTCCTTAGATATATATACCGTGTGGCTCTCATAGATTAAAAAAAAGAAAAGAAAAATATCAAAATAATTTTGCTTTTATGGGGTTTTGGGGTTTTTAAGGGTTATTGATCTATCTTCGTTATTCATTATCCATTATCCGTTATCGGTCAGTTCATAATACGCTACAAAGCCTAGGAGCCGGGACACTTACTCTCAGCCAAAAGGCCAAGCTAAGGTCCTAGCCCTAAAGCCTTGCTGCGATCATTGCGAATGCACCGTTCCCGGAGGTACTGCAATACCGGGCCGATGCGTGGAGTGGACAGAGCAAGCTCATATTCCATCTCCGAAATGCAAAAATCAAAGATAGTGACTTCATAGAAAGTACACAAAAGGCCAAGCAAGTCAAAAACTATAGAAATGATCCCTAAGAGTATAGTCTGGGTGAACCACCTTCATGATCATGGTATCTGCTTTTATTTTTTTGGTTTGAACAAATTTATTGACACTAAAAACAGAAAACAATCATGACAATCTCAACAGCAATTAAGCACATTCACAATATTATATCTGCTTTTATGGTTCTTTGGGTCAAAAGGGTTCACGAACCCCGTGTTAACTGTCAATTATCTGTGCAGTAATTAAAATATCTGCAGTGACCCATTTTAGTCAGGTGTGCCTTCTTGTTTCTAAAATCTTAACGTTGGCACGACACGTGATTACAGAAGTGGTCGATTAAAAAAATCATCAGGGAGAGTTAATTTAACAGTGTGATTACCTGGCGAAACAGTACTCGCAGTGCGCTCCTCGTTCGCTCTCAGTCAGTACGTACGCGTAAGCTGGGCAGGCGAAAACCAGCTCGCCCACCACGAAGTGCCTCAATGCCCGCAGACCTCTGCCCCTGTCTGGGCTGAAAAACTGCTCAGTCCCTTCTATGCCGTAGTTCTTCATGCTTCCTCGAGTGTCTTTATTTGCATTTAGTGTCTGACTTATCAGCAATGGCTTCTAGGCAGTAGTGTGTCAATGCTTCTTCTTCTTTAGTTCAATATTGTATTCGCGGCTCATTGCGCGCTTTCGCCCTCTTGTGGACAGATCACATCACAATGCCCATCACGATGCGGGAACATTTTAAGGTGGAACGTATATTTGCCCTGACCACCTTTGCATGACCGAAAAGGTGGATTTTCAACGTATTTTAGATACATAAATTAAAGATTAATATGTAGAATTTAATTGCATATATGCCATCAGTGGTGGGCAGTCAGGGCCTGCAAGACCTACTCTGCTGAGGAATCCATCCATTGTCTTTCGCTTATCCGAGGTTGGGTCACGGGGGCAGCAGCGTTAAAAGGGAAGCCCAGACGTCCTTATCCCCAGCCACCTCCTCCAGCTCATCCGACGGGACCCCGAGGCGCTCCCAAGCCAGCCGAGGGACATAGTCTCCCCAACGTGTCCTGGGTCGCCCCCGGGGCCTCCTGCCGGTGGGACATGCCCGGAACACCTCCCGAGGGAGGCGTCCAGGAGGCATCCTTGTTAGATGCCCGAGCCACCTCAACTGGCTCCTCTCAACGCGGAGGTGCAGTGGCTCTACACCGAGTCCCTCCCGGATGACTGAGCTTCTCACCTTATCTCTAAGGGAGAACCCAGCCACCCTGCGGAGGAAACTCATTTCGGCCACTTGTATCCGGGATCGTGTTCTTATCAGAATCATGTTATTATATATTGTCCATCAATATTTATTCGATAAATTAAATTTCAAATTGTCTGTCAGCATCCTTTTATTGCTTCTCCTTGGTTGCGCTTCTTTCAGATGCGTGCTTTTATATTTAATAATTTGACCCAGGTTTGTCTAAACTTTTCAGAAAGCGGGTCGGATGTAGTGAGCTGAAAATGTGTAAGAGCTGACTATTCGGCCTGAAATTCTTTGAACGGTCCTAAATAAATTCACCCTCAGTGAAAGGTTTGCAGTGCTTGCAACCTCGTAGCTCGCCTTTGTAGCATTTTCATTTGACTCGCAGGGTCAGATGAAAAAGCGTTACTGTGTTATTAAAACACTTCAGTTGCTTCAGCTTTTCACAGTGTTTGTTTCAAGTTAGCTTTTTGTAGTCTGTATTTTTCGTCTGGCAAGCCTCTTAATATTAAATTCTTTGAAAAAGTCACAGTCTCTTGGTAAATTAGGTGGACGCAGTTGTTTCATATTTCAGTGAAAAAATACACCAACTTCCACTAGGGAAGTCATTATATTGGAAATGGGTGGCAGTTGAGTGGTTAGTGTGTCTGTGGTACAGTTCTGAGGTCGTGGGTTCAAATCCCTTTGATTGTACTAGGCGTTTTGGGTCCCTATGGCCCTCCCATAGTGGCAGGGCTGCATTTATGACTTAATTTTAACAAGGCAATGCTTATTGAACTGAAAAGAAAATCTATCATATTTCAGTGTTAATGTAGATTTTTTTTTAAAATCTTGTGCTATTTGACTTGAATTGTTTAGTTTGTTCAATCCGATTGTTTCATTAACTGATCAATTTTTCAGAAACACGTATCTTTGCCTTAGTGCTTATACAATTATAAATAAAACCATGTAAAATCGACAATAGTTAAGGGCTGAATCATCAGCCCTGTTGGATGGTGGTAGTAACAATTAAGGGGAAATTACTGGTATACTCAAGCAAAACTGTATAAGGGTCACATATCAAAATACTCAACACAAGATTTTTATAGAAATCTATTTATTTAAGTTAATCATTTCACCTCAGTCAAAGTTTGCACTGTTTATAAAAAGAGGAAACCGTCAGAAGCGCTGCACAGTGTGACAAAACTTACACCTTCTAGCAAACTTGGGCTGACTATATTGTTCATTTTAGTACATAGCGTACACAACGAAGGAGGTATATACAAAAATATACAATTTTACACCATGCAACAAGAACATTGTTCATGTCCTTTTATTTTTATTGGTTGTGTGATCATAAGAATGGGACACCTCCTGACCCAAGTCAAAGTTTAACACCATAAGGCTGGTGAATTAAAATTGAAAGATTAAAATATGAAGCTCGATTATTACACTCTTTTATCTCGTCGGGTGCGATTAATAGTGTATTTCTTCAAAACTATAGTGCATGCTTTAGATGAGGATCCGGCCCGTGGGGTGAATTTTTGATACCCCCGGTCAAGAGCCTTGAACATTGCCTTCTAAATAGAACAAATGGGAAAGAGAGCGATTAAAAGGGGATTCTTGTCATCCGTATTTTTACTCTATGGCCCAATTATGACTGACGGGAGAAAAATACACTCTTTAGGGGGATAAAAAAAAGGAGGATGCAATACTTAGAATCGATCCTATCCAAGTAAATCAATGGTAGTATCGATCAATACTAAGCCGATAATTTAGGCTTGTTTGAAAAAATCTGGATCATTTAATAATCTAACCCTCTTCCTTTGATTTAGTTTATATATATATATATATATATATATATATATATATATATATATATATGTATGTGTATGTGATAAACACAGAACAAAGATTTTAGGCACTAATTTTTTTTTTATTTTTATTAAATATCTACGATTTAATCTTTGACATTATAAAAATATTTCTATTACAAGCAGGTCGGCGCCTTGCATGGCCGCTATTGGTATGTGAGTGTGTGTGTGAATGGGTAAGTGTGAAGCACATTGTAAAGAGCTTTGGGAGGTCTTCATTGACTTGAAAAGCAATACCGGGCCGATGCGATTCGTATCAACAAGACATTAGGTCTATTTTATGTCAAATAAATACAAAGTATCCCCATACAAGTAATATACAATGATAGTTTACAGTATGTATTTTTTTGTTGTTGATTATACAAATCAATATTGACGTGCTCCAAGAGAAGCTAAATTATACACGGTCCCTTTAAGTCCAGCCCATGCAGATAATGGATTAATTTAATTCATTTTCACGATAATTGTAAATCTACTTTATTTTCAGATCTTATTTTGGATACATTGGGCCCCCAAGAAAATTCAGTTTGAGACCCCAAATGTAAAGGTTGGGTATCTTTTCGTTATCAGGGCCAATTACAGCTTTAAAAAATATACACTGCTATTATAAAAAAAAACATATTTGGAAAAAGGCATGTCAAAACTGAGCAAATCCTATTGTGGGCCGCTCATTGAACCACAGGACACATGTTTATCCACTCTCATTGGTTCATGCGATTTTCAACTCGTTGTTGCTGTATTGCACTAGAGGGCGCTATGTGCACAAACAAAGTAAGGTTCAGGAACGGTTTTCGTACAATAATATGACGCAACAAACGTAAAGATATCAATTCATTACTGAACTGAAAACACGACAGCGTGAAAACTGTTTATTTGTTTTTTTTTATGTAATAGTCCAACCAACTTGTGCAGAGGGTTGCCATGACAACACAATAGAGACCGCTTTGAAGAGTTTTTAACACTTGATTTAACACTTTGCCTCAAAGTCTACAATTGAAACTGAATTCTATGTTGCAAAGATAGAAATGCTAAGATAAAACAAGAAACATTGTATTCATTAAAACACAAAGATCCCCTCAAAATGATCTGAGTGCAGTACTGTCATCATGGCAACAGGGCTCTCCTCTCAACAAAGCTCTGTACCTGCCCTCGCACCCATAGCTGCTGGCAGCCCAGCGCAGAAGCCTATCAAGTGTCAGGATAGGCTCAGCAAGCAGCTGCAGTCTCAGCGTGGCTGCCTCAACTCATGTTTAAGACACCGGACACAATTGTAAAAGATGAAACCATAATAAAGAAGTGATAGAGAGGGAAATGGGAAGCTTGCCTTTTGAATCTGGTGTGGATAATTTTGAAGATGATCATTTGTCAGATCATTTAAATGAAATGAAAAATGAAATGATCTGCATTTATATAGCGCTTTTCAAGTCAAGACTTCCCAAAGCGCTTTACAGTGTGCTTCACATTTCCTAATAGCGGCCGTGCAGCCATGTAAGGTGCTATTGGGGGTATTAGGGGTTCAGTGTCTTACCCAAGGACACTTCGACATGTAACACAGAGGAGCCGGGAATCGAACCTGCGATCTCTTAAACCCAAGACGAGCTCTCTACCTCATGCCATTGAATAGCAGGTCACAAAACAATTTAATTGTTTACACTTGCTTTGCTGTTCAAGCAGGACTCATAAATCCACTTTATTTCATCATTTAAATCGTTTTTTCCCCCTCTGACGACAGATTGTCAAACTATATGTATAAGTTTCAGAGTGAGATTTTTTTTTTATGACATAAAAGAGCGTCACGATTTGCTAACTTGGTAGAGCAGATAACTAATATACTTGCAAAGGAAAAAAATGTTACTTCATTTTCATTCCAAGGAAATGAGAATTGATGATGGCTAAAAAAAAGTCAACTTTTCTCCCGCCATCTAGTGCAGGGTTCTCAAACTCAATTGAGTTGTGGGCCACTAATTCTGGGATCTGGGTGAGAATGGGCTTTCCACAAAAATAGCACTTATAAAAACATTACGCTGTTTTTAAAGGAACAGTTTTTTATATTTGTCCACTATATGTCACTGAAATGTTTAGTGCAACCAAAAATGATTCCAAGGAAGACTACCAACAATGAAGACTGAAAGTGAGCAAAAAGCATCCTTTTTCTTCCAATTTTTACCCAGGCTTCCTCAAAGAAAGACAAAAATATGGGAGTAGAGGTTGTTTTGAAAGGAATAAAAAAATAATGAAGAAATTTTTTTTAAAGTTCAAAAAACGGCAAATTAATTTTCTCTCCTCTAAATTTTTTTATTTCTCTCTTATTTTTTACATGTTCCTCTCCTTTTTATCCTTGAGTTTTACTTTGTCCATTTTCAATTTTTTCCTCCTTATTCTTTGCTGTTCCTCTTTTTATTTCTGCATTTTGGTCACTTTGAGTCTTTGAATTTTGTGTCCTTCTGTTGTGCTTTAAGCACTCCTTTTTCGGTGGCACAACACAATACAGCGACATCTAGTGGAAAAATAATACACACTGTCCCTTTAACTTTCTTATGGGGGCCTTAACCTATCATCCCAAGGGCTGCAATTAACCCCCTGGGCCGGGAGTTTGAGACTCCTGATCCAGTGGTTGGGTCTGAGTTGCTTAAGTATTTTAAAACATGCTCATCAATTACAAAAAAAAAAAAAATCCTTTAATAATTGGAAACTCCTTTAACAAAATCTATTTTAAGAAAAATGTAAATACATTGATCCCATTACATTCTTTGGGTAAAGCTATTACATGTAGGTATATAAAGCAAATCAAATGGATAGTTTTACATTGTTGCAGCAGAGGAAAAAAAGTACATTATGATTGAGTTTGTGGCTGGTGCATAATTTAGTTGCAATAATTTGTGATTCCATTTGACAGCAATAATACAGTAGACCCCTAAATAATGATTCCACAAAAGGTCGGATTATAGCAAAAATTGGGCCAAAAGTGCATCCATAAACGCTTAATTAAAACTGTCCAAATAAGACTTTAACCTGTGTTTCTTTTAATACTGTCAGTCAATTCAAAACTTTTCAGTCTGTGCTACAAGAGGAAAATAGATGGGGATCAAGTGGCTTGTAGAAATGTCAAAGTAACAAAAAATTTCCGCAGGACGTGTTGAGCTAAAAAAAAATGCCGCAAACAATAATTGTATAAAAGGGAGGCAACTCCAGAGAGAGTAGCCAAAGACTAGCAATGTTAAAGAATAGCTATTGGCCCTCCCAGACTTCATTGTCCTTGCAATTTCTTTTCATTATGCTAAGACATAAACAAAAATAGGTTGCTAAGAGCTTTTGTGGCGTGTTGTTGCTTTGAAGACAAAAGAAAGTACGCCAAAGTGCAGCAGCCAGTGCTACAGCCTGATCAGCGAACACAACTACTCCACATCTTACTTCGGGAATTCCTCAGCTTTACCGTCTGTTGTGAGGAAACTCAGTTTCATCGTCTGTAAGGGGAAAATAATTAGTACGATATATAAAACCCATGAGATTCTACACAAAAGAAGGAAAACATTTTCCCCCAATTCAAAAGTTCTGGCTCGGTTTGAAAAACCTAATTGTCTGCTTTAGAAAAAAAAACACACATAATCACCCCCCCACACAACAAATGAGCAGTAATTAAAATATTCAAAGGAAATTAAAGAGTTTGTTTTAAGAAACATGAAAAAAATCTTGTTTTTTGACTCCCCCAAACCATCAATGACAAAAACACTGAGGTATTCTAAGTAGTTGGATGGAAAGCCTTCATTGCATTTACCCCATCCTCATTCTCCTCATCATTATCAGCATTGCCAGCACTGGTCCTCCTACTTATTAGTCTGTTTGCTTTTTAACGTCTACAAAAGCCCTCCTTTTGCCAGTTTGTATGTTGGAGGGAAAGGGGGGGAGGACGAGGGGTTAGGTGGGAGTGGTGGTGTAGAAATGACCTCAGACCCCTAGAGAAGAGGAGGCAGATGGACTCATCATCCATCATGTTTGTTTTTCTTCTCCAGTCCACATCTAATTCTTTTCCATTGGTGGTCCAGTCCCCTAGGATTGTAAATTAAGGGTGAACTTCCACTGCTGGCTGAGGTTGGGGCTGCACACTTCCACGGTGAGTCCACCCGTTCGGGCGCTGCGGCTGTCAAGACATAAGTTGTCGCCCACGTGTCGAAGCTTCGAGTTGGACTCGATCTGTTCCCATTTCTGCAAGCACGAAAAGGGTGAAGACGAAACATAATTAGCGGTTTGAAAGTTTAATTTGGCTCTTTCTAAACTAACTGTCAAAATTCACAACAGTTGCTTCATTTTATAACACCAGCGGTTGAGAACCTTTTTGAGCCAAAGCACCATAAAAGCAGAAATATTTTATTGTTTTTTTGAGAGAGCCACACCATGAATTTATAGACAAAATTCAACAAAACCACCAAACACGCTCTCCAGTTACTTAGAGTGTTGCAACTCATTTTGCTGCCATTTTTGTAAAAATGTTGGGATCCTTGTTTGGAGTATTTTGTGACATATTTACCTTCAGTGCAGACAACAATGGGCAAAGAAGAAAGAGTGCACGTGTACGGTGTATAGCTCTGCCCATTCCTAACTCTCACCTAATCAAATTGCTCTATATTCTTTGCTAAAGCTTCGGGGTAAATCTTTTGTTTTGGGTTAAAGTTTGTTCTGTGACCTTTCATCATTAAGTGTCTCAAAAATTAACAAAGATTGTTGAGGGAGATTCTATGGAAAGGATAATTTAGCTGTTTACAGCCACAGCCACAACAGGGGCTGTTGGGTGACAACTTCATTGTAAACTGTAGTTGAAATTGTGTCCTATATATACTGGATTGAACCCATCAATGCATCATTAGTGTACCGGCTTCACGTGTGCGGGATTCAGTTCTGCATGATGTATATGTTAGATAATTGCACAAGATCTGTTTTCCCTTTAAGCCATATGAACTCGTGAAAAGAGCCATAGGTTACAGACCCCTGCTATAAACTACCACCATTACAAGCGATGAGCAAATACCAATGCTGATGTCAGTTTTTGGCCATTATAACAAGCCATAATCTGGGGTGTCATATTAACGTTAAATCTTCCCAATGATAAAATTATACAAGGCGCTACCTCTACATAACAGGTCTTCAATCTTTTTTAAAAGTGAGCTACTTTTTGTTACTAATTAGCGCAATGGACACCCAGTTTGGTATGATTTTCTAAAATAGCAATTTAGCTAAATGGCTTGCTAAATAGGTAAAAAGTAGCTTGATAATCAGGCAAAACGTAAATAGGTAAAAAACAAAAAGTGAGCTAAATAGCTAGCTAAAAGAGTAAAAAGACAAATAAATAGCCGGAAGCAAAGCTTAAAATTCCCTTGCAATTCTCTACGGTTTCCTCAAAAGTCCCTCCATAAACTTCAGCTGGTCCACAACTCTGCTGCACGCATCATCACCAAATACCCCTCTTGCCATTACATCACCCCTGTCCTTCAGCAACCCCACTGACTCCCAATCTACCATAGAATCAATTACAAAATCCTGGTCTACACCTACATGGCCATTCATAACCTTGTCCCTCCCTACCTCTCCGACCTCCTTCACACTGCCACGTCATCCCGCGCCCTCAGGTCATCTTCCTCCCTCCATCTCACTATACCTGCTGCCCGCCTCACCTCCATGGGGAGCAGAGCTTTCACCTTCTCTGCCACCCAGCTCTGGAACTCATTGCCCCGGACCTCCAAAATTCTGCGACCATGTCTACCTTCAAATACGGACTCAAAACTCACCTCTTCAGACTTGGCTTTTCTTGACCACCTGCCTCACATACAGCCTCCTTATAACTATACTGTGTTTTATTTGGGTGTCCCGAAAAGCGCTTTGAAAGTACAATGTATTATTATTATTATTATTAAAAAAAGGTAGCAAATGACCCTGACCAAAATGCCCCAAAATGGGGGTGCTCAGGCTTCGATCAAGACGGCCGAACAGGGTCTCTGGGCTCTCACCAGAATCTCGAGGCTGTGAGAGCCCATGGTTCTGGCTGTCCCTGTCGGTAGGCTGAGGAGAGCACCAAGGAAGAAGGACTCTGTTTCGTCAGTCTAGGAGGCCATGTGCAGATGGGAACATACCCTTACCACTCGAGGACCACTTAGTCCTCAAAAGTACGCAAGACAACGAAATGGACCGTTTGATGCAGGGGCAAATAATCTTTAATTTCCGACACGCTATAAAAATAATTTCTGATCATTTAAATGAGTTAATAATCTTAATACCAGGTTTATTGATTAGTACTGTTAACCTATAACATAATTTCTTCCCTTTCCCTCCATGCTGGATGTGCTAGTGTCAACAATGTTCCTTATTCTTTCTTTTGATTCAATTTTCCTTGGCATGTAAATAAAACAGTTTGTTAGATTCAAACCACGTGCATTATTTATTTGTGTGTTGATATTATTTCCCTTCTGGACTGATCAATCATTATCCCTGAACTCCAAAATCAATAATTTAAAGCTAAAAATAAAATATGTTTAGAGTATTGCTATCTTCATGATAAATGCTAGACACAATATGAGGCTATTACAAATTAAGCATGACCACTACCTGCTGCCCGAATTAGTAACCACCAAATTAGATTCTGAACCAAATAAATTTAAAGCAATTTTCTCTAAAACAGAAAAAAATAATACATGAGCTATGACCAAGAATCTTCATTTATATTTTCATCTGCAGACTGCGCCATAAGGAATGAAATAAAAACAATTATAATCCCTTTGATGGTTCTCTATTTGCATGTTATATGTATAAATATTTTTATGACTTTACCTGTCTGCTGTCATTGTCTCGACAGCCCTGCAGTTTGATGAGGGAGCCGGCTGTTCTGTCCACCACTGTTAGACACAAGTCCATGTGTTTGACTGACTTATCTTTAGTCAAGGCCCATTCCTTCAGGGAGGAAGAAAAAAAGTATTGATACAGAAACTAAAGCTTTAGATAGAGAAAGTGAAAATACCTCCATTTAGACTGAAAAAAATGACACTCATCCATACCTGTCAACCTGTACATTTTTGCCGTACAAAGTACATTTATTATGCATTTTAAGACGTGTACGACGTACAAGAAAATCTGTACGGAAAAACGCAAATTTGTCAATTATGAAATGGCAAGTCAATCAAGTCAAACGAGTTTGCCGCGCGTTTATATCTCAGCATCGTTTTTTTTCCGTTGCAAACGAAGCGAGCGTTTGATGCTACTGTCCGCATGCGTATGCCGCTGTAGTGCCTAATTTCGACTCCCCTTCAAAATCTTCCCCCCCTCGCGTAAATGCGCATTCTGCTGCGCTTCTGACAATAGCAATTGTATTCTATATAATAAGCTTATTAAAACAATAGCAGACGCTACAGGTCACAAAAAACAAACTGACTTAGAGATGGTTTCTTTCCCAGAGCCATTACCACCCTTAACACACACCGCACAAAAAACTGAAACTCTTGCCTCATACAGATGTAAAATTGTATTCATGCCTTTGCTCACTTTGCACAATGTTGCCTATTTTGCACTACCGCATATTGCACTAATACGATCCCAAAACTGTATGTAACACCCTACATGCCCACACTTTCTTGTGTAAATACTGTGTAATTTATAACCTTTATCTTCTTTGTTCCTTTATCTTCTTTATTTTCTTTTATCCTCACAGTAAAATGTGAAGCTGGAGTGCCACGTCCAATTTTTTTGTCACAATATGTTCAACCCATTTTGTTACAATGACAGTAAAGGTATATTCTATTCTAAACTACATAGATGAAAAAAGTATGGTGTAAGATTATTTTGTATTTTTGTAAGGGAAAATACAACAGTTTGTAAGGGCATGGAGCCGTGGAAGTTGACAGGTATGCTCATCCTATTTAAATTAGGGCTGCAAGAGCTAATGATTTAAAACGATTCAAATTGGTTATTAAAAGCGTTGGCAACTTCAGTAATTAGATCCCCGATTGGTTGTATCGCGTGATTTATCAGCCACTAAAAGGTTTAGTCAATGCAAATAAGGGCGCATACTGAGAGTTGTAGTACCACTTTAGTCCGGCAGAGAACGCCAAGACCGTTTAAAAAAAAGTAATCTTACTTTATTCTTTTTTTAAACCTTTTTTTTTAATTGAACCTTGCATCATTAGAAACCCACTTGGCATGAAAGTGTCATTTTTTTAATATATTGAAAGGAGCTGCAAAAGTACAGAGAAAAAAATCAGAAATAAAATAAAGTAACAATAAAAATAATGTTTAATTCTACACAAGGGGCAGATTCTTAGGCATTCTATATTTCATTTTCATGTTGCTAATTTTATATTCAAAGATTAAAACAAAATAAAAAAAACTTATTGACAACATTGAAAAGTGGTTTAAATTTTTGATATTTTTAGTGGATACAAAATGAAATGAAATGATTTGCATTTATTTAGCGCTTTTCAAGTCAATGACTTCCCAAAGCGCTTTACAATGTGCTCCACATTTCCCAATAACGGCCTTGCAGCCATGTAAGGCGCTAACCTGCTTATTGGGGGTATTAGGGGTTCAGTGTCTTACCCAAGGACACTTCGACTTGTAACACGGACGAGCCGGGATTCGAACTGGGATCCCTTGATCCCAAGACGAGCGCGCTACCTCCTGAGCTACTGCCGCCCCCTTTTCCGTACAGATTTTCTTGTACGTCGTACACGTCTTAAAAAAATTGCTCAATATAAAATGAAATGTATTGCTATTTCTATTTTGTTTGGAATGATAAGTCCAAATATAGTATAATCTTTGGATGAGGTGGTAGGAAAATAATGCCTAACATGTTTGCATACATTTCAATGTATTTTTTTCACTTTCAAACACTTGGATTTTGTAATTGCTTTATATTATACAATATTCTGTTGTTTTGTGCACTGTTTTTACATCCGTCCAAAACTTCAATATTTGAATAAAGAGGAGGAAATTAAAAATGTGTTGATCCCCCCCAAAAAAATCAACTGATTACTAGGTTATGTAAACAATCGTTAGTTCCAGCTACTTTAAATAGACATTGTAATTGTTCATTATAAATCCAAGGCATTTAGAACCCCAATAGCACCAAATTAGAGTCAGTGTTGCATTATACTTTTTCTCTCTTGTGCTCACGTGATAAGATTCAACAATTACAAGATGATTCACCTTAGGGTAATAACTGCTGTGTCAGAGCGGTAACTTTATTAATTTGACGATACGCTTGACAGGTAGAGGAAAGATTTGTGTTGTAATCTTTATCAAATAAGCTAATGAAGCCACAGGCTAGCAAATTAAGTGGAAAATGCAGTGAACTGTGAATAGAAATGTAATAAATAGGTTACGAGAGAGTAAAATGGCACATATTTAAAGTTCTCTGCTAATGAATAGATGAAGTAGACATGTGAGGCTTGCTTAATTGGAGCAGTTACTTATTACAGTATCTGTGCTCTGTAGTTGTGTGGTATTGTACTGCTTCTACAGTGCTTGTGGTAACATTAAAAACCATGCTGTTGTATACATCTGCAAATGACCTTATTTTTTGCACAATATGGTGGACCAGATTATAAGGCCCTCCCAAAAAATATATGGTCATGTTTTTCACACATACTATAAGACACAGTAAGAGCTTTCGTGTAAACAGGTAAGTATTGATAAAATACATTTATTAGTGCCGCCATACAAAAACACATATTTTTATGTATTTGTACTCAAATGGGAACTGAACCTGAATAATGGAGGTGAGAGTGCTGACATATTACCACTCGTGTTACAGATGTCATACGAAAAGGCATTGAAGCTCATTTCATCGTTACACTCATAGTGCCACAACACTGATTTGCGTTTTGTATTCTGAATGGTTCAGCAGTCTTTCCACTTCTTCACCTGTGTGTCAATAACCTCTCGGTTTAATATTTTTGCGTATGTAAAAGAGCTTGTATAGAACAGAAACCCCCCGTACTTCACGCTTCGGTTGTCGCTGATTCACTGCTTCAAAGATTTTGTATTGAATTGTTTTTGTTATTTATATCAATGTATCGTGTGTTGCTATCTGGGAACATGGGGAATATTCTGTGTGTGTGTGTGTATGTGTGTATGTGTGTGCATTACGTGGGCGTGACTTTCTGTATGCGCGACCGTGACAATATTTTGCATTATGCATTTTGCATTGTTAATCGATTTGATTGTTCATTGAACTATCATTGCTTGAATTTGGTAATACCGTAAAACCTTATATGGAAACGCATACCAATAACGACGAGCTGCATTTCCGAGCTTATCTAATGTATTCTGCGGTATATAAGGCACACGAAGGTGCACTTTCAAATTTCTTCATTTCAAATTGGGGCTTTTAGGTGTGCCTTATAGTCTTGAAAATTCAGTTCTACTTACCATATAGCCAAGAACGTAAGGGGAATATAAAAGCCTCTGATTTTCTTCGAATGGTGCAGTGAACCTTATAGTTCCCTGTGTGATGTAAAGCGGCGGATGTAGCTGAGGACACCATAAGGCTGCTAAAGAGTAAAGTGTGGGCGTTACCACTAATTGGTGAGGTGTGGGCGTGTATATAAGGCTAGGTTCACTTAATGCTCAATTACGATTTTGGGGGAAACCCCATGTTTTTGAGAGATCTTTCACCATTCCAACTCAATGCTACTTGTAAAGCCATCTGCTGTAACTTCTATGTGACTCCTGTGTGAACACGACAAGCGTCCTGCTTGCGCAGGAGAGGACATAGGACATCACTTGCAATGCGTTCATTGATGCAGAAGTACTCATGGATGCTAACGCCGTAGAGCACAGGTGTCAAACAGGCGGCCCGCGGGCCGGATCAGGCACGCTAAGGGAGACAACACTCAGAGAAGCGCAAGAGAAAAACGAGCTGCAGGTTGAAATATGTCAACTTGACGTTGCCAAAGCCAGGTGCCTCAAACAAAGACACTGTACTTGTATTTCTCTCTCTCTCTCTCTCTCTCTCTCTCACTCTCTCACTCTCCCCTGTCTCCCTTTTTTTCTTTCTTTGTCCCGCCCTCTCTCCTTTTCCCTCCCTCTTTCTCTAATTTCTTTATCTCTCTTTTTCTTTCTCATTAATCTACTAGTCCGGCCCCCGACAATGTTTGTTCTATCGTGTGGCCCCCCGAGTTAAAATGAGTTTGACACCCCTGCCGTAGAGTATCTAGCAATTTAGAAGTTATTGTGCTACCGGAGGCTGAACAGAGTTGTCCCCCAAAATATTGATTTAATCCAAAACCTCACTTTTCTTCCATTGAATGCTTTTTGCGTTTTTATCTGTCATGGTGTGTTGATTTCCATGCTAAGAAGAAGAACAGGGAAACCGAGCAGCCGCAAGAGAATTGAAGATTAAGGAATCGTTCGCAAGTGGAGAAAGCTGAAAAACAAACTCAAGTTGGTGTGTTTCAATTTGTAATCAATACTTAAATAAAGCACAAACTTAGTTTTGCTACCACTATATTTTTGAATATGCATACTTGTATGCTTGTCCGTGTTGTTTTAATGCAGCCGCACCAGAGGGCACTCGCGCCCTATCGTGGCCTATCGTGCCCTTTCGTGCCCTGTGTATTGTTAAATACAGAATTAGAACCAGCTGCGTAGATTTCATCACTGTGCATCCTATGATCGTGAAATTATGGTAAAAAAGAAAGAAATTCTAAAGTATAATTAACCCCTTAACTTCCCTATAACATTTACCTAAAATCGTACTTCAAGAGGTAACCATAGTAAACTGAATGCTGTTTTTTAATTGTTTGAAGAATATGGACGGTTTTGGTCTATTTTTAAAGGTACCATGTTTGCAAAGAATGATCTCATTTTATGACTGCCAGGCAATGTTCCATCAAAGCTGCGCGCGTCCGCAATCGCGCACTGCCCGCACATTCTCAGCGCACAAGAAAATCTATCCAGCGCAATGTTCCCTCTAAGCTGCGTATGTGCGCAATTGCGCACTACCCAGAGCTTTTCCGCACACAAGAAAATCTAGCCAGCTAACAAAAATCAGGGCTCGAAATTGCTAATTAAGAAGCGAATTAAGTCAAAGTTACAGTGCATGAAGGTAAAAATACACTGGTTTCCCTGACGCTGTGTTCTAAATGCGGTATTTTGATGTCAATGTCGAAGTAGAACGAAGTTGAGTTAAGTCAGTAGAGTTTTTCGAGAACCGGCTTCTTCGACTCGGCTCACTAAAAAAAAACGGCTCTTTCGGGTCCCAAACGGCTCTTCAGGTTGTTTTTGCTTCTTTAATCCCTACACGACCAAATATTATGTACAATTGTGCACAAAATGACTTAAAGGAAGGGGGGGCAATAGAACAAAAAAGAAAAAAATACCAAAATGAAAAAGTGGTGAAAAGCTGAGAAAAAAAGAAATGAAAGAAACAAAGGAAAAAAAAGTAAATAGAGAATAAAAAGAAAAAAGTACCACCTAGGAAAAAATAAACACAATGAGATTTTTTTAAAGGAATTAAAAAAAAAAGGGGAAAAAGAAGAAAAAGTTTGCGTTGCATTCAAATAATTTCCAATTATACCAAGCGTCCTGCTTGCGCAGAAGAGGACATAGGACGTCACTTGCAATGCGTTGCCAACATTGTACTTCCAATAAAAAATGTGATTAAATATAGTTCTGTATTGTGCAACCGACTAAATAAGCCCCCAGAAATGTTAGTATTATGCAACAAGATACCAGGAAAAAAAATAAATGGAAATCTTGTGAAATAATTGTTGTAAAAAACAAATGACGTTTGTAGGCCGTACAACCTTTGCAATAATACATTAGTCAATTCATTCAAAATTGAAACATTTTTTTGCGTTGCCGGAAACTCAGCAAAATGTAACTTGATGTTTTGCACATGTTTGATAATGATTTAGTTGCCACACTTGGGATTGCTGTTGCTCACAGTTGTTTCAAGCGTTGCTCACAGACTTTGTGTGAACGCTCAGACCCGTGGAAAATTAGAGGGAACATTGCTGCCAGGGGACGTCATTGGTGAGCGACGCCCGCTTTTTAGTTTTTGGGTATTTTGTTTCAGACTGATTGTGATGTTTCTGTGATGAGTACATTTTGTCTAATCCCATGAGTTTAAGATTTCCAATGATACGTGGCATGACGGATTGCAGTGACTGGTGACATCGTGAAGACATGACTGTGTCTTGGCGGGCCAAGTTGCTGTAGTAACGCTACCTGGTTCCCACCAGCGTTGTGGCACTCGTAAACGCCCACCACGCCGTCAGCAAAATGTCCGAGCGTGTCGAGGCAGTTCAAGCCCTGCTGCAAGGCCCCGAAGGCAATGTCCTGGTGGTCTGGGACGCTGTTTCAAAATGCACACATTTTGATGGTCTTGAAATATTTATGCGGGGAAAAAAAAAAACATGACAGGGGGGGTAGCAAACTGCATTAAGCCGCAGTACAGTGGGTAAACTCTGTAGTTATTGAATGCAAACAATCATGCATACAAAATGTAATAGTCGTTATCTTACCGGAGCTCAGGGTAGACGTTCTCCAGGTACCATTTAAAGGGCTTACAGGCTAAGCGCTTCTTCATATCCAAACGACTCTGGATGCTGAGGGAGACAACCAGGGACACAGAGGATGAGAGGCTTATGGTGAAAATGGGTTCACTTATATAAGCAAAATGAAGGACTAAAGGGGCCCACCGCTTGACTGCAGCAGAAGATACGAGCAGAAAAGAAAGGGGCGGGACGGGTATATAACACCAAAGTTCTGAAAATATTTGATCCATTTTTGAGTTTCTTTGGAAGGTTTTTGTTGTGTAAAGTAGAAAACAGCCCATAGATCGAATTATTTTAATAAATGTATATTACTGGGGAACCCTTGGAGAAGGAAAATAATTCACCAATTTAAATGTAATTATTTGTATACATTAACAATAGATGTGCCCCCTGTTCTTAACTGAAGTTAAAATGATAACGAAATGTATAGAACTCTCATATTCACAACCAATTGAGGTATTTGGACTCTCCAGAATTAGATTTCAAAATCTGATATAAAATCATGCAGAAAGAATCGATGGAGCAAGACAAATTCTTTGAAAAAAACGATATATACCAGGGGTGGCAAACAAGTTTGATACAAAGAGCCAAAATTTTTAACTGAGAGTCAAAGAGCCACACCACACACTGACCTGCCATGACAGACAGACACACACAAACACACACAATTAAAAACATTATTTCCCATAACACACTCCTCTCCTTACAATACAACAAGTATTGTTCTTGTGTTGATTTCAAGGAAAGTGTCCACCCTCAATACACACAAAAAACTAAACATGAAACGAGGCAAAGAGCCACAGTATATACAAAATGTGATGAGGCAAAGAGCCGCATTATTATATGCCAAGAGCCGCATGCGGCTCTAGAGCCACGTTTTCGCCACCCCTGTTATATACTATGATCAAACAAGGGTTCTGTTACCAGATAGTTTTCTTGAGTTAAAGAAATATTCTACATATAAAAATATTCTTGTTAAATGAGAACATAATATTAGACAAGAGCAAAATTATGTAATACGGCAATATGATGGGCACATTTGCTAATGTTGAATATATTTTCCTTTTTATTGAAAGGAAAATATATTGACTTTTAATGGAATAATATTTAAATTAAATATTTAAAATAAAATAATATTTAAAGTGAGATATTTTACAACTGGAATCCGCATAAAGGATTTTAAAGGGATACCCAAATTCTAAAATATACGAAATGTGATAATAGTTGTGGTCAAAGGTTAACATACACTTGTGAAGAACATAATGTCAAGGCTCTCTTTAGGTTTACAGTTATTTCTACAACTCTAATTTTTCTCTGATAGAGTATTGGAACATGAGGTTTGGTTCTTTTATGACTTTATAATGGGTTAACAGAAAAAGTGATCAAATCCGCTAGGTCAAAAATATACATCCAGCAGCACTAATATATGGTAACATGTCCCTTGGCCATCTTCACTTCAATTACGCGCTTTTGGTAGCCAACCACAAGCTTCTGGCAAGCGACTGGTTAAATCTTTTACCACTCCTCTTGACAGAGTTTGTGCAGTTCAGTTAAATTTGATGGCTTTCAGACATGGACTTGTTTCTTCAGCATTGTCTACAAGTTCTCAATGGGGTTTAAGTCAAGAATTCGGGAAGGCCATTCTAAAACCTTAATCTTATCCTATCTTGAAGAATTTGAAGGTAATCCTCCTTCTTCGTTATCCCATTTATTATCTGCAAAGCGCCAGTTCAATTTGCAGCAAAACAGCACCACAGCATAATATTACCACCACTGTGCTTGACGGCATGGTGTACTTGGGGTTAAAGGCCTCACTTTTTCTCCTCCAAACACGCTTGACTGTGGACACTGACACCTGTGTTCCGGCAGCTTCTGATTCTTGGCAGATCTGCTTTTTGGTGATTCTCGATTGATTCTTCACCCTCCTGACTGATTTTCTCTCAGCAGCAGGTGATAGCTTGAGTTTTTTTTCCTGATCGAGGCAGTGACAAAACAGTGCCATTCAATTTATACTTAAGAACAATTGTTTGCACTGTTGCTCTTGAGACCTGCAGCTGCTTTGAAATGGCTCGAATTGACTTTCCTGACTTGTTCAAGTCAATGATTCACTTTTTGAAATCCATGCTGAGCTCCTTTGACTATCCCATTGTAGTGTTTGTGGGTGTTTGCATCTAATGAGCCCTATTTGAATGGCCTCAGAGAAGTCATCAGCTGTAGTCACTCATAATCACTAACAAGAAGTTAAGAAGCCATGCTATGAGGCTCATTTCCCTGACACAACTTTTTAAGTCACCAAAATTTCCAATTCGTGTTGCTGTATGCAGATTTGATCACTTTTTCTGTTAACCCATAATAAAGTCATAAAAGAACGAAACCTCATGAATGTTTAAAAAAATATATACATATATCTGTTACAATTACTCCATCAAAGAAAAATCTGAGTTGTAGAAATAACTGGAAACGCAAAAGACCCATGACATTATGTTCTTAGTAAGTATATGTAAACCTTTGACCAGAACTGCATATTATATATATATATATATATATATATATATATATATATATATATATATATATATATATATGTGTGTGTGTGTGTGTGTCATTGGTATATTCCAATTATTTTCCATTTTCCGTGGTAATACATTTCCAAAACAGTCTGTCTGGTCTTTCACCTCCTGAGTTATGACGTGCGAAGCACACCAGCAGCCTAGCAAGCCAGTCACCATATTGGTTTACATGTTAAATAGTCAAAAAAGGTTTTGTTGTTTCAAGCCGAGTTTTGGTAGTTTGTTGTCGCAGATGGGTGTAGCGACGGTACAAATAATGGTGAGCAGCCAAAATGGGGCGACGGGCAAAAAAATAACACACAGAAAGCTAAATGGAGCTGAACCAGCCGGGACACGGCGGGACCGATCAGCGGAAAAACGGGGGGCTGGCCGACCAAAAACATGCAGTGAGCAGCCAGGATGACTGCGAGCCAATGACAAAAACAATTACGGCAACAGACACAAACACAGCCCGGAGAAAAAACAATGAGCACGGCAGGCAAGCCAGGTAGCTGAATGCTAACGGGGCTGACCTAGACCAAACAAAACTTGAAGCCTTCGGTAGCCCGCACGCTAACAGGGACCTATCTTGACAATATTATATCAGTTGCAGGAAACATGGCAAAAACACTATAGGAAAAGTCACAATCAAACAACTAAAATAGGGCGAGGGCAAAAAAAGAACGCATGCCGTACAAGACGGTAGGTAAACGTATCCCACAAAGCTTGAGATGATCAAAGTACGCAACTGGTACAAACCAGCCAGAAGTCCCCCGGGGACACAGTAAACTAAGTTCAAATTAGTTATAGTGGAAATGAGGGCTATGCATTCGCTGTTTACTACAAACGCCGTCTGCTTTTCAACGGGGCGCACCATTGTTTTGGTTCTCGATGTCTTCCAGTGATGTCACAGCTCTAAGGGATATGAAATCAAACTGTCAACTTTGAAAATTAATTTCTCAAGATCCATGGTGCGTGGAATATTTTGAAACATATCTGCATTATTGTGGGGAGGAACACGACACATTCTATGCCTGATGGAAAAGAAAAATGAGTCTTTTGAAATCCATTTAGGAATTATTTCCATTTAACTACAATAGTTACTACAATAAATGGTAAATCAAAAATATTGACTCAAAATAAGCAAAATAACTTGCAAACATAAAACAAGAAAAGTTTACTATTAAAGATTATTTCCCTGATTTTACTTTCTAATTGTCTTTTTGCAGTTTATGTTGTTTATTTTATCTATATTATTTGGACTGCATACACATTAAGGTGACACAAAGTAGACATTGTTATCTCTCTCAATTCCGATTTAGGGAACACACATTAAATAATGTTGATTTTTGCTAAGACGCAAGAGGGAGCCATTAGTTTTCGTCTCCCCATTCCAGCAGTGCGACACCTTTATATAGCACCATGGACATTGGAGTGACGTTCCACTATTGCAATCAGTTCCTTAATGATGGCCATATTAAGAAATGACCACTTGTCTAACACATCCAACAATCCTTTTAATTAGCAAATGTCCCAAGAGCACTTCAATTGATAGGAATTGATAGGCCAGTTATCTGATAAATACAAACCCAGGATTTAGCCAGGAATCAAATATGGAGAGCTAATTACTGAATGTACTACTCTCCGGCAATGTTCCCTCTAATCTTCCAAGGGTCTGAGCGTTCTCACAAAGTCGGTGAGCAACGCTTGAAACAACAGTGAGCAACCATAATCCCAAGTGTGGCAAGATAATTAATTATCAAACATGTCCAAAACTTGACATCAAGTTACATTTTGCTGAGTTTCCGGCAAAGCTAAATTATTTTTCACTTTTGAATGAATTGACTAATGTACTATTCCAAAGGTTGCACAGCCTACAAACGTCATTTGTTTTTACAGATTTTAAGATTTCCATTTCTTTTTTTCCTGGTATCTTTTGTCGCATAATACTAACATTTTTGGGGGCTTATAGACGGTTGCACGATACAGAACTGTATTTAATTACATTTTTTAGTGGAAGTACAATGTTGGCAACAAGATTGACTTGATATAATTGGAAATTATTTGAATGCAACAAAAACCTTTTCTGTTTTTTTTCTCCTTCTTTAAAATTCCTTTAAAAAAATCTCATTGTGTTTATTTTTTCCTAGCTGTTACTTTTTTCTCACTTTATTTTTTCTCTATTACAATTTTTCTGGCTTTTTTTTCTGAAATTGTCCAGCTCTTTTTTTTTTCTCTCCTTTTGTTTCTTTCTCAGCTTTTGGTATTTTTGCATTTTTTGCTCTATTTCTCCCCCTTCCATTAAGTCATTTTGTGTATAATTTTACGTAATATTTGGTCCTGTAAGAAGCAAAAACAACCTGGAGAGCCGTTAAGGACCTGAAAGAGCCGGTTCTTTTTAGTGAGTCGAGCCGAAAAAGTCGGTTCTCGAAAAACTGACTTTACTCAACTTCGTTCTACTTCGACCTTGACTTCAAAATACCGCATTTAGAACACAACGTCAGGGGAACCCGTGTATTTTTACCTTCCTGCACTGTAACTTTGACTTAATTCGCTTCTTGATTAGCAAGTGTGAGCCCTTTTTTGTGTGAGCTGGCTAGATTTTCGTGCGCGCGGAAAAGCTCTGGGCAGTGCGCAATTGCGCATATAGCAGCTTAGAGGGAACATTGCTCTCGGGTCTCCCGAAATTTAGCATCAAGAGCCTGCAGCTGGTACAAAATGCTGCAGCACGGCTTTTAACTAAGACAAGAAAGCTTGATCACATTACTCCGATTTTAGCTAACCTGCATTGGCTCCCTCCCATCTTACACGATGTGATTTTGAGGTTCTGTTGGTATTCTAAAATATTATGCATGGACTTGCCCCCTCATATCTTTCAGATTTAGTTTCCCCTTATGTTCTTGCTTAGAGCCTTCGCTTGGACAATGCTGGTCTACTAGTGATCCCAAAGGCCCAAAAAAAATCTGCAGTTTCAAGAGCGTTCGGCCCTGGTGCTGTAGAATTCTCTGTCCTCTGAGAGTCGATCTGTAATCTCTGTGGAACGGTTTAAATCTTGGCTTAAAAGACACTGATATTCTATGGCCTTTGAGCTACCTATATTTCATGTTGATGATGTCCATGTATTGTTTGTTGATGCCCTTGCGATATCCATTGAAGCCTGGTCATCCTGGAAGGGGAATTACCTAATGTGCGGCCCCTTCTTAAGGTTTTTTTATTTCCTCATGCTGAGGTTGAGTTTTTTCTTTGCCCTTTTGTAGGTTTTAGATTAGGGGATGGTGTGTAATAATAATAATAATAATATAATTTAAATGTAATAATAATCTGTAGACTGTAATAATTCATGCTCTGTGCAGTCCTTTAAGACCTGTAATGAGGGCTATACAAAAAAAACATGACTTAATTCATCTGATTTAAAAAGGTAATGTTTTTTGAAGATGAGCTCTTACTTTCCATACGGTACATTTCTTGCTGAAGGAACAGCGGCGTAGTAGAAGTTTTTGAACTCGTCCATCCAGACTTCAGCAGCCCTCCTTGTGTTCCTGAGACGGTAAGAAAGAACAAAAGAGCAGAGAAGATGAAAAAAGTGAGCCTGAAATTAGATGAGCGTTTTTGTGCATCTTAACAGCAATCTCGGGCAGCTGTCTTCTATTTGGACAGTCAAGTGGGGTCGTGTGTTTATTTATCTAGTTATTTCTCTCAGTGTAGGTTGCCTGGCAAAGCAGTGTTGACACAGAGCCCGGAGCCACTTGGCTATATTTACATTATTTCCTCATGTTGTCACAGACAGCTGTTGAACAGTGAGTCAGCTAGATCCATCGAAATGGCAGATGTGCTGTATTCAGGGTTTGTACGCCTTTTCATGGCCCAATTCAAAGACTTTTTAAGGACTCCCGAAACCAGTTTTTCAATTACTCCAGTACCATTGAGGAAAAAATACGTTGTGAATCAGGAATTTTGTGGTGCAAAAAATATATCTTGGGTGTGCATTCACAGACATATGATTTGTAGATCTTGAGTAAAATATGTATATTTGTTTTTGAGACAAATCTCTCCCGATATAGGTATTAAAAATGATATGTAGCTTACATTTTAGGTTACAGGATGCTCTTTTTATTACAATTCACCACTGGGAAATGCTACCTTAAATTTTTGCATTTAATTTTGGCATTATAAGATTTGTTGGGAAAGATGGCAAAAATTAGAGCATTTACAAGCACTTCACCTAAAATTCAAGCAGCTTTCAATCCTTAAAAACACAAAATTAAAATTCAAGCATTTTTAAGGATTTCAGGCACTCATGCAAACCCTGTGTATAGCGGATGATGCATACTGTCCCCATGTTTGTACAGCCTACATTCCAAAATTCCATGTTTATCTCATAGGGATTTAGTGGTAGGTGCTTAAAAAAGAATATCAAATAAAAAATAATTGTCAGAATATGTGGTTTGCATCTTAGTACAATTGAGGCAACTACAATCACATATTTATTTATAAAATGTATTGAATTATTACATTATGTCGGGCAGCAAGCCTTTGAGGTTTTATTTTTTTACCCCTTCTGGGATTTAGATAAAATGTGAGTGTCTATGTTGAAATAGACTGAAAAAACCTTTGAAAAAAGAATCCTTAGCTTCCATTTGACATTTTTCAAAAAAGTCTAGAGTTTGTACAATTCACTTCTAATTAACTGCATCTGTAGGGGTGACACAGGATGACATGTAATATTAATGAAGAGGTTCATTAGAGGAGAGCTGCATACAATGGCAGCCACTCCAGCAGCTCCCGTGTTATTTTCGATTGTTCTCAGTTATTTTCGATTGTTCTCAGCTTAGGGATGCTGCTGGAAAAGTGAATTTCCCTTCGGGGATGAATAAAGTATCTATCTATCTATCTATCTATCATTACGTCGTCAGGTTGCTATCTGAACACATTCTTCCTAACCTTCATCTCTGCAAAAAAGACAACAAAAAAAAGAGACTCTCCTGCCTATGATGGGCCAGCTCAACCTGAATACACAGCAGTGGCTGGGAGAGCAAGCAAAATGTCATCAGCTGGAGCCTTTTCATGCCTCCCTGGGGTGACCACCGGCAGACATGACGAGAGAAACTGGTCTTTCATCAACTGCAGTGCATACTACGATAACTTGCACCTTAAGCTTTGCCGGTTTCATCTTTGTCGCTAATGGTCGCATCTGTTTTTTGAGGGGGGGGGGTTGTGCTGATGTATGCAGCATTTATTTAGTCATTTTCACCAGAAACTGAATATTTCATAAAGAATTGCCCCCAGACTGTTGATAAACAGATATGTGTCTGTACAACGTCACCAGTCACTGAAATACATCATACCACATTTCATTGGAAAGCCTAAACTCTTGGGATTATATTTTTAGCTATGCTATGACCATTTCAAAATGTACTAATCACAGAAACATCACGATCAGTCTGAAACAAGATTCCCGAAAACTATAAAGCCGGCGGAACTAACCAATGACGTCCCTGGCGGTCACTAATGAGTTAAATGTTTGCAAAATCGATTTGATACATCTAGGACAATCCAGAGAATCCAACCGCGTAACATGTTTACAAAACACACAATAATGCCAAATGATAAACAAAATATTCCTAAACGCATTTCTGCTTTGCTGGACGTTTCTTGTTGAATTCGGTTTGTTTGGCTCCAAAACTACCTTGAAGATAAACAGACATGTAAAATTGTTCCCAATATGGTAGTTAGCCTCTGACCTTTTGATTGACACTACTTTCGGCCTATAGCAGGCTTTTTCTTAACAGTTCACAGCCACATTAGCCTATATGAGCCTGTTTGATAAAACGGTAATCGTCTCATGTAGCTCCGAATATCTTCAGCCAGTAGTAAGAGATTACAATGATAATTGATTGACACATTGATTAGGCTAAGAAATTCCCAACATAATTGTATGCCATTTTCTGGGGTCGTATTCATATCACAGCTGAAAATAAACGTTTGCAACGTAATTTCTGATTCATTTTTACAAACCATTATGACAGGCAATTATGCGCAATCATTGATTGATTTCTGGGAAAAGTCAAACATTTACAACTCTTTCACAATGTCTAAAAAAATGGCCAAAGTGAAATACTTATATGAAAGGTTTTAGTGTTGTAAACAGGTATCTACAAATGGCTACTTTTGGAAACGCCTAGAGTCAAGTCAAATTTATTTATATAGCCCTTAATCACAAAAATGTCTCAAAGGACTGCACAGGATTACAATGATACAATTACCTGATCTTAAACCAACATGCGGGCAAGGAACAACTCAAAACCTAAAAAAGAGAAACCTTGAGAAGTGGTATTCCCCTTCCAGGATGACCAGGGTGAATTACATTTAGCATTACCCTCATAAAAATATGTAGAATACATATAATGTTTATTTTCAGATTGTGATCAAAGTAGGTACTAGGGTGAGGCTTCAAGCTATTTTCTCACCTGTTTTCCATCTAAGATGCCCATGCTACACTCATCTGCAGGCACTCATTGAAAAAAAATGTCAGGCTAGAAAAAAAAAACCTTCGATTTAGTTTTGTTCATCTTCAGATTACTCAATGTTAGTCAGACATGAAGTGATTATTTCAGTTTGGGACAAAACTTCAAAGTACTACATTTGAAAAGCGACTAAAACAATCTATATTCTCCAAATAGTTCAATAAAATAATTGAATATACTTTGGGTACTTCTTGGAATGGGATTTTATGCAAATTTTACAGGAACTTTCAGGGGTTAATGGATTGTACTTGAATACATGGCCTCATATTACTGTATACTAAATTAATTTAAAGCATGGGTTAGGAACCCTTTTGAACCAAAGCAATATAAGCAAAATATATGTTTTTGTTTTCATCTTGTCTGCTCTTCTCTTCTTTCTTATCGTATTTTAAGTCAAAAAAGCTAATTCTTCAGTACATTTTTATTTCACTGATTGATGATTTGATCAAATCTATAAACTAATAAACTAATAATGTCAGACCCTGTGTCCGATATCAACAACTAACACTTATCATTTTCCCTCCCGCAGTTACTTAACCCTTTATTGACCCAGTATCATACAAGCCGCCTGGAATTGTTTTGTTAGGATTGAGTCATGTTGTGAGTGATTACCTTTGGCTCTTTTTTTCAAAACAACTCAAACTTTCAGTATCTGGCAATAGCTACTAAAAATATTGTTTTAAGACAATGTAATAATAGTTTATAATGAAAAACAAAACAAAAAATTGACTTTTTTTTTAGGATTATAATAAAGTAGAGACTGGAACATGAATACATTGTAAGACAACATAAATTGGAAAAAGGAACTATAAACAAAAAAAGTCTGGCTCTCTCAGTAGTCCATATTTTGTCAACTATTTTTCACGATGAGCAGTCGTTTTATATTTTTCATGTATACATGTATATAGTTTCTTAGTTTTATTCCGCTGGCAACTGTGTGGACAGCAAAGTAAGAATTTCATTGTGCAGGGAATTGTGGTTCTTTACTGTGCATATGACAATAAACACTTTGAATTTTGAATCTTATGGCCCTGTATTCTAGATGGTGAAGCAATTTCTGGAAATAGAAACGCACATCATGCATGACCCATTAGTACCTTTAGGAATCAAAAGTAATACAGTAATGTTTAAAGGATTTAAATGTTTTTTTTTTATTGATTACAGATAACAAAAATGTTCTACAAAATGCATTACTTATTATGCCCATTCTTTGTCATTTCGTGCCTGTGATTTGTCCATTGCCACACAATGGACCAATCACGGCTGTGAGATACTATTGTGAGAAGTTGCTGCCACCATGTGTGTGTTTTGGAGAACTACTTTGATTGAACTTGATTTTTTTGTAATATTCCCCCAAAGCCCGTCTTTCTCTTTAGCCCAATAGTCGCAGGATTATGGTGATATAAATAGCGCTTTCAAAACGGGGGCACTGGCACCTCCGTGGTTGTAAGAGGGTTAAAATTGTAGAGGCTCATTTTGACGCTTTTTTTCCGTAAATAATGGTTAGAGCAGGGTTCTTTTGTGTAAATGTACCAAAATACTGCAAACAAGAAGGATACAGATAAATTTACCTTTGGCGCAGAGGGCGCTGGGCAGAAAAGAGAGAGGGAAGTGCGCTATGTGTGCAAAAATCCACCCACCCAATCAAATTGCTCTGGGTGCTTGGCCTGTATTTTCAAGTATTTACAGATTGTTTTGTGGGTTTTCATCAGAGGTGGGTAGAGTAGCCAAATATTTTATTCAAGTAAAAGTACTGTTACTTCAGAATAATATTACTCAAGTAGAAGTAAAAGCAGGCATCTAAATACTTACTTGAGTGAAAGTAAAAAATTGGAGAAAAAATTACTCGTATTGAGCAACTGTAGCAATGTCATATTTATTGACTTTTTTAAAAACAGCTAATCAGATTATCAAATTATCAAAGTACATCCAATCAACAAAAAACATTTAATTCAAAAGTAGATTAAAATAATCAACGCAAATTCAAGTGACTAAAAATAAATAAATAATAAAAATAGTATAAATCAAATAAATAAATTAAGCACATGTAGCATCAAGTAGCACATTTAAAGCCCCAATACTTATCTTAACAGGCTCAAACCCATGAGACATTGTATATTGTAGCTGGTGTTTCGCACCCTTTTTTAGGGAGAACATTCTTTTGATGTGAGGCCAGGGATCAGTGGCGGTTTTACACTAAATAACTCCCTGGGCGAGACCACAGCCAATCACCCCCCCTTCCCCCAAAATATGAATACACGTTATACAAAAAAGTGGCGAATATTTATAAAAAAATGCTTAAGTAATAAATGCAAATACACTATATGCATACAAATGGCAAATATTTATCAAAAACTGTGAAGAAAACAATAATATAAAATAACAAAATAGACTTATATTCTTAATCAGCAAATCACACAATCACACAAATTTGAAAACACACTAAATAAAATGTAGTTGTATAATGAAAAGAAATCAAACCAAAATCTGACATTTATGGCTTTCCTTGATGCAAAATAATCAATAATATCGTCAGAAGCGATCTGCTCCCCTATTTCGAGATTAATGGTGATTACAGGATGGACATTCACCTCCATACTACACAGTCCAGAAAATGCATAGCTTGTATTTTCAAAGTTAAGAATAATGTGCATCATTTGGAAGACTTAAGCCGCCAACTAATTATTTTATGTATAGTAATACAGTGAATACTCCTTAAGCATTTTTTGATTTACTATTATCATTCCTTTTTTTCCTTGTTTGTTGTTGTTGTTTCGGTTTGTTTGGTTATTATGTTTTGGTATTTCAGATGCGTGTATGTTTGGGGAGGTTGCTTCTTTATGAATATTGAATATATTGTATGATTGAGAATATTAAATATCACAAGTTTTTATTATCTTTCTTTTCTCTGCAATGGGGAAAAAAACAAAACCATGTACGACCTGTTATGTTAAACGATTTTGTCTTTAAAAAAAAAAAAAATCCTCCCTATGCATATCACAAAATCTCCTCCAGCTGCTCATTTTTAGAGAGCCAGTCAGAGGTGAACTTTCCCCCTTGCGCCTCTCCCTTTCGCTTTTCCTCGCTCGCACAGCCTGAGTGTCAGTCTCTGGATACCTTGGAAGCAAACAGGGGTGTCAGAGCTGAAACAAAGGGGGCGCCCATTTGACAAGAGGCAAAGTCGTATGTTGCTAGATAAACAGAAACCATTTTGCGGCGCACATTTATTATCATATATATATTTTTAAGATCTTGTGCCACCCCTCATGTGTCACGGAAAAAATGCCGCACCATGCCTAAAAACCCATGCCTAAAAGCACCACTGCCAGCGGTGCTCTTCCTTTTCAATGCTTTCATAGTCTGTATTGCTTAGCGATTTATTGCTTTATCTCTCCTTTTTCATTTTTCTCTTTCACTTTCTCTCTCTTCCATTCTGTTTCTCCTTCTCTCTTTCTCAATGTCTCTCTCTGTTCTCTTTCTCTATATCTTTCTCTTTTTCATCTGTCTTTTCCGTCTTTTGCTTTTTTTTTCTGTTGTTTTTAATTTCTGTCGATCCCCCAATTTGGTTCTCGCTGTTCACGCTTTCCCGTGTTCTCTTTATTTTTATTTTATTTTATTTCCGTCTTTCTCTCTCTCTCCTTCTCTCGCATGTCTCTTTCTCTCCTTACTCTGAAAGTCCGGCCCTCAATGGAGTTTTTTTTCTACCCTTTGGCCCACAGGCTAAACAGAGTTTGACACCTATGCATGTGGGGCACATAAGCAGCGGGTAAATACTGGTTACAGTTGTCATTTAATGCATGGTCAGCGCACTTGAGAAGGTTTTTTACATTTCTATTATTTTGCACCTCAAGTCATGTCTTTGTTGGGCTTTGGAACAACTTCAAATAAAAACAAAAAGATTGATGTTCATATATTATTTAAGAAGTAAGGTTTATTTTGGAACTTGGTAAACTTCATGAACTTGGTTAACTTCATGAACAATACTGGAAAAAGTCGTTTTAGAAAGTCTAGAAAAAAAAAGGTAAAACAAAATCATGTTTTTAAGTCAAATTATCGGGTTACAATTTTAACATTATGCTAATTTTCTATGTCTTTATGAGGTAGTTTTTGTATATAAAAAGAAGTAAATAAAAATACAAATTGTACATATTTGGAAATAAATGTGCTCATTTCAATTTGATTAGAAACTATTTTGTTCTTATTTTAGTACAACAAGAAAATTGAGTAAAAATAGCAAAATAGCTTGGCAACAGAACATAACTTAATTTTTGGATGTAAATGTTGCTCTGACCCGTTTTCTGAAAATAGACATAGAAAAGTAGCATTAAAATGCTTTAAAAGAAAATCATCTGATGTTTTGCAAAAACAAGATATGTTGAGGCATTTTCATTTCACCCCGCAACTGTTGAAATAAATATTGCCCCAACAGACTCGTATTAAAATATGTCAATGTTAATTTACTAAAGGTATCATCTGTTATGTTTACATTTTTTCCCTTCTAAAAGTGGCCACGGGTGAGTTGAATTTCCATGCACAGAACAAGTGAGTTCTCTAGTTAAAGGGACAGTGTGTAATATTAAGTGCTTTCTTGTGTTAGAAAAAAACTTTAATTTGAATACTAGATAAAACATACCGGAACTATTGGACCATTGTTAATTTTCATTAAAAAAAAGTTATAGGTGAAGAAATTGTATTTGTTTTATAAAGTGGAATCCCTACCCAAGATCGCTGCCATGTCTGTTTTGCGACTTGTCGCTACACTGTGCATTGGTTTTTGTTCACATTAGACTATAGAGTGCCATCTAGTGGTCAAATATTACACAACAAGGCTTTTAAGTGACAAACACTATTAACCTTTTAGTTTTCGACACACCGAAAAGAACGAAAGTTTCACTTGGCACAGCTTCTAACATGCAACGGCTGACACTGCAAAGGCTGCTCATTTCATTAAGCACATCTAATGAGATGAGAAAATCTTAATGACTATGTAATGGATGAGTGCAAATTATGTTACCGTTGAATATTAGGACTATAATTAAATGTCGTCTTCAGCCGCTGAACATTAACAGCTAATAAAGTCACACCCTCAAACTACATAGTGTAATTCTTTAACCCCGTCCCGCTCCTGTAAAATTTGCCTAAAATCCCAATCAAAGACGTTACCCAAAGTAAATTGAATGCTGTTCTTGAACCGTTTGGAGAATATAAATGCTTTTGGTCTATTTTGAAAGGAAAGACTACAAAGTTTGTCAACAAAATGAAATAATCACTGCAAAATATACTTACATTGAGAAATCTGACTTGAAACACACAGAAAAAGTTTTTTCTTGCCTGAATTTTGTTCTGCCATTAAATGCCTGCAAATGAGTGTAGCATGGGCATCTTAGCTGGAAAACAGGTCAGACAATTGCTTGAAGCCTTACCCGAATACCTTACCTGTCAACCTGTACGTTTTTTTTATGCATTTTAAGACGAGTACGACGTACAAGGAAATCTGTACGGAAAAACGCAAATTTGTCAATCGCATGCGCCTGCCGACTGGGGATTTCCCGTAATGCATCATTCCGAGAAAAAAATAAAATAAAAAAAATAAAGTGTACGATTATGTTGTATTTTGGATGGGAAAATACGACAGTTTGTACGGGCATGGAACCGTGGAGGTTCACAGGTATGCAATACCTTGTCAAATTTTATCACAATCTGAAAAACTAAACAGTGTATTAAAACATTTTTCTGTTAATTGTTTAAGGGAATTTATGGAGCCAAACAGACGGTTCACGACAAAGATCGTCAAACGATAAAGAAATGCTTCTGGCGGATTATTATTTTTTAATCTGTCCGCATTATCGTGTGTTTGAGTAAATAATTTTACACGTTTAGATTCAATGGAATTTCGTGAATTTACATTCACACCATATTTGTGGGGAATCGTGTCATGTTTAAGTTTCCAGTGCTTTTGGGTGAGCTATCCAGTCTTTAAATTTTTTTGTATCTCGTTTCAGACTGACAGTGGATTTTTTCTGTGATGAGTATTGAAATTGAGTATTTAATTGGTCATCATATCTTGAATCCCAAGAGTTTAAAAGCTTTTAATTGATATGTGGCATGACGTATTTCAGTGACTTGTGACATCGTAAAGACGCGACTTTGTTTATCAATGTAACGACGGCCAGCCGATTATCAATAAGGGGTTAAACATAAAAGTGATGATCATTAAAGTTGATGCAGCAATAGTAGCTTAAGGTTTAATGTATGGGCAGTGTGTCACCTTGCAAAGACAGTGCCGCTACCACCAGGGAAAGTGTACGGGTGTTGCTTCCTGAAAACGTGTCCCACACGGCTGCAAGGGATGATTTCCAGACTTCCTCCGCACTGCCAGACACGAAATGAGATCTCTGAAACGCAACAAAAGTGGGCCAATAAAAAAAACATTGGATTATTATACGAGCTATCAGCGCCTTATAAATGTCGGCAGCGCCGCGGCAGAGTTAAACTCACATTCTATTCATTGAAATGTAAGATCAAATACATAATAATAATAATAATTTCCTTTGTATTGTCATTCTTTGTAACAATGTACACAGAACGAAATGTCGATACACCTGACCCGTTGTAGCGAGTCGGTGCAGCCGCAGCCAGAGGGCGCCGCCATTATACCAATTAGGTATGTGTCGGTCGAGGCGCGAACCAGCGACCTCCCAGTCTCAAAGCCGGCACACTACCATCTAGGCTACTGAGCATGTGTAATTCGCAATTTCACTTCATTAAAAATATAATTATGGCAAATTCAACTGTCAGATATCTGCTTGCTCGAGACAAATTCCCAATCTAAAATTAATTCGAACAAAAAAATAAAAGGGAGAAAGACTTTATGGTAATATGTTTAGGGATAAACTACAACAGAGAGTGTAAACTACAGGCATGAAAATGAGTCGGGGCTTAAAAAGGTGAGAAGGGTCTGAGGAAAATACCGAAATCATTTGTGTATAACGCGCACCCCTATTTTTGATCAAAAATAAAAATATAAAATTTTGTTTGACTTGCCATGATACAAATCATTTATTGACAATAATTTACACAATACCAACATTACATTTACAATGTATCTATGTTATGTCCTTCAAAGTCCCATTTATCATCACATACAGTGAATAAGTAATTGAACACCTTTCTATTTTGCCATTTGTCCCACTTAGAAATCATGAAATCATCTGAAATTTTCATTGTAGGTGCATGTTCACTGTGAGAGAGATAAACTAAAAAGAAAAATCCAGAAATCTCAATGCATGATTTTTGAACCATTTATTCGTGTGATACAGCTGCAAATAAGTACATGTATTCGAACACCTGTGTATCATCCAGAATTCTGACCTTGAAAGACCTGTTGGTCCACCCATTAGAAGTCCACCTGCACTCCCTGTATCATCCTGAATAAAACGCACCTGTTTGAGGGAGGCAGTAGCTCGGGAGGTAGAGCACTCGTCTTGGGATCAAGGGATCCCAGTTCGAATCCCGGCTTGTCCGTGTTACATGTCGAAGTGTCCTTGGGTAAGACACTGAACCCCTAATACCCCCAATAAGCAGGTTAGCGTCTTACATGGCTGCAATACAAGGCCGCTATTGGGAAATGTGGAGCACATTGTAAAGTGCTTTGGGAAGTCATTGACTTGAAAAGCGCTATATAAATGCAGATCATTTCAGATAATTTCATGTCGTTAGCTGCATAAAGACACATGTTCTCCCCATACAATCAGTAAGTCTTTAACATGGAGAAGACCAAATAGCTGTCTAAAGACACCAGAGACAAAATTGTAAACCTCCACAAGGCTGGAAAGGGCTACAGAGCAATTGCCAAGTAGCTTGGTGAAAAAAGGTCCACTGTTGAAGCATTCATTGGAAAATGGAAGAAGCTAAACATGACGGTCAATCTCAATCTGAGTGGAGCCCCAAGCAAAATATCACCTCGTGGGGTCTCAATGATTCTAAGAAAGGTAAGGAATCAGACCAGAACTACACAACAGGAGATGGTCAATAACCTGAAAAGAGCTGGGACCACTGTTTCCAAGGTTACTGTTGGTAATGCACTAAGACATCATGCTTTGAAATCATGCATGGCACGAAAGGTTCCCATGCTTAAAGCAGCACAGGTCAAGGCCCGTCTTGAGTTTGCAAATGACCATTTGGATGATACAGAGGAGTTATAGTAGAAGGTTTTGTGGTCAGATGAGACCAAAATATAACTTTTTGGTCATAATTTCACTAAGCGTGTTTGGAGGAAGAAGAACGAAGAGTACAAGCCGAAGAACACCACTCCTACTGTGAAGCATGGGGGCGGAGGTAGCAATATGCTTTGGGGGTGTTTTTTTTGCACATGGGACAGGACGAGTGCACTGCATTAAAGAGAGGATGACTGGGGCCGTGTATTGTGAGATTTTAGGGAACAACCTCCTTCCCTCAGTCACAGCATTGAAGATGGGTCGTGGCTGGCTCTTCCAACATGACAACGAACCAAAGCACAGAGCCAGGAAAAGCAAGGAGTGGCTCCATAAGAAGCCAGTCTCCAGACCTGAACCCAATCAAAAATATTGGAGGGAGCTCAAACTCCGTGTTTCTCAGCGACAGCCCAGAAAACTGACTGATCTAGAAAAGATTTGTGTGGAGGAGTGGGCCAAGATCCCTCCTGCAGTGTGTGCAAACCTGGTGAAAGACTACAGGAAACGTTGGACCTCTGTAATAGCAAACAAAGGCTAGAGTACCAAATATTAACATTATTTTCTCAGGTGTTAAAATACTTATTTGCAGCTATATCACACAAATAAATCGTTAAAAAAAATGCATCGTGATTTCTGGATTTTTCTTCCTAGGTTATCTCTCTCACAGTGGACATGCACCAAAGATAAAAGTTTCAGACCCCTCCATGATTTCGAAGAGGGACAAATAGCAAAATATCAGGGTGTTCAAATACCTTTCTTCACTGTACACCAAAGAATTCTTTCCCTCGTTGTGCTTTTTTTGCATTTATTTATATATCAGGACGACTTTGTTTTCTTAATTCTGTCACATTTGTCCGTTGTACGGTGAATAAAAATACAGGATTCGTACACCTTTTTCATGGCCAAATTATAGCATTTTTCCAGCACTTTCAAGGCCACTTTCTCAATTTTTTTTCAGTACCTTCATATAAGAAGAAATCCAGCACCGATCAGAAAAGGTATTTTCTTTTTGTTGACTTTGATGAATAATAAAGTCGCTATCTTGCTGATAGTACAAACATTGAGCTATTTTGAGCTGTTCCGATCTATGATGTTTTTTTGTCAATGGGCTGCTATACACTGACATGAATTCTGGCATCAACAATGGATGAGCAGCTTGGCTACGTCACACTGAAATGGGCTTGATAGTTATTTGGTAGTAATTGACTTCAAAACGGAAGACCAAAAAAAAGTACTGTCAGTATTAAAAATATATGAGACCGGTAAAATATTTTTATAAGGACTTTTCTAGAGGAAAAATTCACACAAACCCTTGCTCAAGTACATAGTTTTGGAACCATGTTCTACAGGGAGGTGACATAATTGTCCGCCATCTTGGTGATGAGCCAAATCTGGACTCATTTCAATAATATTGATGCTCCAAAGCAAAGTGCGTTCAATCTCTCAATCTTAGAAACTGCTGATCTTTTGCCTTCAGTGTTATTTATTTTAATTTATTTTCAATGTTTTTCAGAGATGATCTGTGTCTAAACTGCCTGAAGATGCCTGGGATGGGTTTCAGCACCCCCGCGACTATACTGAGAAAAAGCAGTGCAGATAATAGATAAGGGGTGGCGAACACGCGGCTCTAGAGCCGCATGCGGCTCTTGGCCAATAAGAATGCGGCATATTTTCTATGTACTGTGGCTCTTTGCTTCGTTTCAGGTTTAGTTTTTTCCCCCTCTTAAAACACACTTGAATCCATCAGAGTTAATCACAAATAATAAATAATATTTTGAAATTAATTTGGCAGATTTGTTGTTTTTATGCTGCTCACAACACATAATTGACTGCCAATCATCTGCGTAAGTTAGGTTTAATGCCAGTGTAGTGCCTAAATCCGACTCCCCTGCAAAATCCTCCTCCCCTCGCGTGAACGCTGCTGTGTTAACTCTGGCTAAGGTGCATTTGATGTGTGTATTGAGGGTGGACACTTTCCTTGAAATCAACACAAGAACAATACTTGTATTGTAAGAAGAGGAGTGTGTTATGGGAAATAATGTTTTTAATTGTGTGTGTTTGTGTGTGTCTGTCGGTCATGGCAGGTCAGTGTGTGGTGTGGCTCTTTGACTCTCAGTTAAAAATTTCGGCTCTTTGTATCAAACTTGTTTGCCACCCCTGGTATATAACGTTTTTTCAATGAATTTGTCTTGCTCTATCGATTCTTTCCGCATGATTTTATATCAGTTTTTGAAATCTAATTCTGGAGAGTCCAAATACCTCAATTGGTTGTGAATATGAGAGTTCTAATAAAATCCTCCTCCCCTCGCGTGAACGCTGCCGTGTTAACTCTGGCTAAGGTGCATTTGATGTGTGTATTGAGGGTGGACACTTTCCTTGAAATCAACACAAGAACAATACTTGTTGTATTGTAAAAAGAGGAGTGTGTTATGGGAAATAATGTTTTTAATTGTGTGTGTGTGTGTGTGTGTGTGTGTGTGTGTGTGTGTGTGTGTGTGTGTGTGTGTCTGTCATGGCAGGTCAGTGCGTGGTGTGGCTCTTTGACTCTCACAGTTAAAAATTTTGGCTCTGTGTCAAACTTGTTTGCCACCCCTGTAATAGATGGATGGATGAATTGTTAACAGTTCTATTTTTACTTCATTGCTTTGCATTACCAGGGATTATGTGTCGTTTTTCGAATTCTAAATCTTTTGTGTGTGTGAAAAGCCAAAACAGTTTTGTCTTTAATTTTTTTTATAGATATGTGAATATTTTCATTTATATTTTGTCTTTTTTCATGGATCCTCTGAAATTACTATTTACCAAATAATTCGGTGCATTTACTAAATCACATGGTGCATGTTTTATTATCATTGATAATATATAATTAAAACAACTAAAAATCTGAGGAGCCGTTTGGGAGACGGAAGAGTCAGTGTTCTAAATAGAGCTGCCCTCTTGGGTGCGACCAGTAGGGGGCTGAGTTGGATGCGACCAGTGGGGGGCGGTGACGCTTCACATGACAACACCATAATAACAAGCCACCAGAGCAGGTGTTTCGGCGTCATTTACACAAGCTTTCTTTTCCATTTTTTTTCTTCATTTATTGCGTGGTCTATTTAGTCAGACTGCCACAAAACTTGGTATCGGCAACAATTTCAAGTACTTTAACGAAAATTCAAACATCAGACACAGACACAACATTAAATTCAAGCATTTTCAAGGATTTCAAGCACCTGTGCAAACCCTGAAAATAGTGTGATAATGAAATAAAATCGAATTTGCGTTACGCACAAAAATACGAAGAGTACTCCTGCTCGCGCAAACTATACTTATTTTTATTCAAACACACCAATAAACACGCCTGATCCACTTTGGGAAATCTCACAATACCCCTCCCAACCTCAAAAGATTTTCTCCCCAGATCTATACAATTACCGTAGATCACCCTTTATGACTTCTAAACAGGGAATTTTTCCTAAAGTTGAGTGATTTCCTTGCCTGAAATTAAGCTTTTTTTTCAGAAAAATATAAACCATTCCAAAAACGGCAGTGAATCAATCCCAAATAACAGTATATTTCACTGTGTATATCTAATGATATATATATATCTTGCATTTACATAAACTTCACTCACCCAGATTTTCTCCGCCCCAAACATCCATCATCATGTCATATTTCCCCAAAATCTCAAAGTATTCCTTATCCATGACAAACAGACCTCCTGCTATCATGGGGGTCCTACAACAGGAAAGGAAACAATCTTGGTTAAAAGTCAAACAGTATTTCATAATTTGATGGTGATAGAAGTTTTGTGCCTTACTTAATGGGGGCGATAGGATTGCCTTGTCTTGCCCGTCTTTGGTCCAGAGTCATGTAATCCCATTTGAACACCAAATTCCAGTCAAAACCTATAAATAGACAATACGTTAATTAGAGTGTAGTTTGTTAAATGTACGTTACATTGTTATGTTACTTTATGAAGACAGCCCGGCATCCAAGTAGTAACTTTTGCCGTATTGAAAGACATATGAAGAGTATGCAAAATGTGCTTTATAGAGATTCATATGTGACATTTTTAGTGATGCCAAAAGTAAACTCTAGATAATTTTATGCTGCTGTACCTCCTTTGAGATCAGCTGAGGCTCCCACATACTGGAAGTTGTCCATGTTGATGACATCAATAATGGGAGACACTACTCTAGTTTTATCCTGGAAAAGATAGACAAACATAATTTCAATGTGCACCATAAGATAAATACTTTTTCAATTTAACAAATGTTGAACAAATGTTTTGAAGACATTATCCCCATCAATCCGTATTACAGATAAACTTACATTCAAGATTAAAGCAAAGGTGGTTGAATCTTGTGTGTTCTGCTACTTGCACATATTTAAGCTGATTCATCATATCTTGAATTGATCAAGACGAATTGAGTTAACTACATCCAGCTTGTTTGTAACTTAAAAGTTATACGATGTATAACTTAAACTCTAGATGTTGCTGTATTGTGTAGTGCAGCATTTCGCCATTTGATACAGTACATGCTTAGTCAGACCACTTAATTAGCTTCTTCACATTTGTATTATTTTGCGTCTCAACCCATGTCTTTGTTGGGATATATATTTATAAAGTAGATAGATAGATAGATAGATAGATAGATAGATACTTTATTCATCCCCGTAGGGAAATTCACACTTCCAGCAGTCTACCCCGTTGTTTATTAACAGATTAACATGATGCCCGAGGGTGCTTGTAGCGGAGTGGATGACGTCACGCCAGTCCAAAAGTTCGACATTCCTGCGGCAGATGGAAATCTTTTCTTTGTGAGAATCCAGGGATACACCACCTCGTGTTAGCAAGTCCGCCTCCTCTCCGATTCCCCCCGGCTTTCATGTCTCTGTTTAGCGACGTTGAAGCCGGATTTCTCCAGGTGGCTCCGGGTGGCTACACGTTAGCGTCCGGAATGCTAAACGTGAGCCACGTTTCCGCAAAACACAGCAACTGCGCTCCCTGTGCGCTTCGATGTATTTCAAAAAGCACTCGATGATCATATTTGGTCGTGAGTTCGCATTTACCATGATTACGGATGGTACCGAAGACTTATAACGCCGCTAGCCGCTTCGCTAGCTTCGGCTTTTCTTCCACCATGGGCCCCTTCATCACGCCGGCACGAGAATTCCTCAGGGCAAGGAGTTCAAATACACGCATTTCTTGTGCGTTGAAACCCATGTCCATAGGATAGAAGTAATCCATAGTGTAGTTGTCAAAACGGGAAGAAAAAACACCGAAGATAGGAGCAGACAATAAAACAACAGGGGCAGCTGCTGGAAAAGGCAGCCGCTCTTGGCAGCGCCGCTTTGATCTGGCCTTTTAACTACATGAACAACACTGAAAGTAGTTTCAGACAGTCTAGCAAAAAAAAACAAACGTAAAACAAATACATATGTATGTACATGCGTACGTAAACTAAAACTAAAAATACAAAAATCACAATGCATATATGTATATGTATATATGTATTTATATATTTATACATATATATATAGATATACATATATATATATATATATACCGTATTTTCCGCACTATAAGGCGCACCTAAAAGTCTTAATTTTTTTC